>NC_086448.1:639480937-639715937 GCF_028390025.1 Pseudophryne corroboree
GTTAGTATTAGAGGGTTACAAAATAGAGTTCGATTATCTTCCGACAGGAAGATTTTTCACGACACGACTGCCTGTGGCGGACGACAAGAAAGCAGTTCTGCAGGTTGCCATTCAGTCTCTGCTGAATGCTGCAGTTGTAATTCCGGTCCCCGTGCAGGAACAGGGGCAGGGTTATTATTCCAGTCTGTTTCTGGTACCAAAACCAGATGGCTCAGTCAGGCCAATATTGAACCTAAAAGGTCTCAATCATTACGTCACTTACCACAGATTCAAGATGGAATCTCTCAGGTCAATAATTGCAGGGTTAGAGCCGCAGGAATTCATGATTGCACTGGATCTCAAGGATGCGTACTTACACGTTCCGATTTGGCCACCTCACCAGAGTTTCTTAAGGTTTGCGATAAGGCGAGACCATTACCAGTTTCAGGCTCTCCCGTTTGGCCTCTCATCAGCGCCTCGGGTATTCACCAAGGTAATGTCCGTGATGATAGCTCATCTCAGGTCCCTAGGGGTAATAATTGTTCCGTATTTGGACGATCTACTCATAAAGGCTCCGTCTCAACAATTGCTTCTCCAGCATGCTTTGCTAACGTACAATGTACTAGTTCAGCACGGTTGGATAGTCAGTTTAAAGAAATCACATCTAATTCCGTGTCAGCGACTTCAATTCCTAGGGATGATTCTCGATACAGTAAAACAAAAGGTTTACCTGCCACAACAGAAAGTACAGGTCATTCGTCATCTGGTGCAATTAGTGCTCAAGCCACGCACAGTCTCAGTACATTTGTGCATTCGCCTTTTAGGCACAATGGTGGCGGCTTTCGAAGCACTTCAGTTCGGAAGGTTTCACTCACGTCCGTTTCAACTGGAGGTGTTAGCGCAATGGTCGGGATCACATCTACAGTTGCACCACAGGGTGAGATTGTCGCCACAAGTCAGGGTGTCTCTTCTCTGGTGGTTAAAAATACACAATCTATCTGCAGGGAGACGATTCGGCGTCGTGAATTGGATAATTCTGACAACAGACGCAAGTCTCAGAGGTTGGGTAGCTGTAGTTCAGAGTCATCGGCTCCAGGGCCTCTGGGCAAATCACGAAAGATCGCTATCCATAAATGTTCTGGAACTCAGGGCGATTTACAATGCTCTAAGACAAGCAGTGTACATGTTTCGTTTTCAGACTGTTCAGGTGCAGTCAGACAATGCGACGGCAGTCGCATACATAAACAAACAAGGAGGAACGAGAAGCCGCATGGCAATGCGGGAAGTAGCTCGGATCCTCAGATGGGCCGAATATCACCAGGTGATATTGTCGGCAGTGTTCATTCCGGGAGTGGACAACTGGGAGGCAGATTTTCTCAGTCGTCGGGATTTTCATCCAGGAGAGTGGGCATTAAATCCAGAAGTATTTCAGATGTTGATCCAGAAGTGGGGGTACCCTCAGGTGGATCTGATGGCATCCCGCCACAATCATCAGGTGTCACGATATGTGTCCAGAACAAGAGATCCAGGGGCAGTGGCGGTGGATGCTCTCACAGCCACGTGGCCGTACAGCCTTGTGTATCTGTTTCCACCGTTTCCGCTGCTCCCGCTGTTGCTAAAACGGATCAAGAGAGGGTCCGTCACAGTCATACTAATAGCGCCTCATTGGCCTCGGAGGGCTTGGTTCTCGGATCTCCTCGGGTTACTCGCAGACGATCCGTGGCCACTCCCACTACGTCCGGACCTGTTACAACAGGGTCCGTTCCTTTACCCCGATTTAGCGCGGCTGCGTTTGACGGGGTGGCTGTTGAAAAGGCCATCTTAAGAAGAGAGGGCATTCCTGAGTCTGTTATACCAACCATGGTACGAGCTAGGAAGCCGGTTACGGCAGCTCATTATTACAGAATCTGGCGTACTTATATAAGTTGGTGTGAAGCTCGGAAATTTCCGACATCTTTTAATTTATCCCGTCTTTTGTTATTTTTACAGATGGGGTTAGATGGAGGACTACGTCTTTCCACACTAAAGGTGCAGGTATCTGCGTTGTCAATTTTCTTTCAAAGGAAATTGGCCTCGTTGCCGTCAATACATACGTTTTTACAGGGTGTAAAGAGGATACAGCCTCCTTTCATTCCACCTACAGCACCATGGGACTTGAATCTGGTTTTAGATTTCTTACAGTCCGATTACTTTGAACCTTTACGACAAGTGGATATTAAATTTCTCACTTGGAAAACGATTTTTCTTTTAGCCTTAGCTTCGGCTAGGCGTGTTTCAGATCTGGGTGCCTTGTCGTGCAAGTCACCGTATTTAGTTTTTCATGATGACAGAGCGGAACTTCGGACGAATCCCGCTTTTCTACCAAAGGTAGTGTCGTCTTTTCACATCAATCAACCAATAGTAGTTCCTGTGTTAACAGGAGATTCTGGAACGTTGGATGTGGTTCGCGCATTGCGCATCTATGTATCCCGAACGTCTACTGTGCGTAAAACGGATACGTTGTTTGTTCTCTATGATGCTGCTAAGAGGGGTTGGCCAGCCTCTAAGCAAACCTTATCCAGATGGATCAAACTGACCATACGTCAGGCTTACCTTCATGCTAGGTTACAGCCACCTACTTCAGTAACAGCTCATTCCACACGTTCTGTGGGAACGTCATGGGCAGCGAGTCGTGGGGCTTCTACGACACAGCTTTGCCGTGCGGCTACTTGGTCTTCAGTGCACACGTTTGTGCGCTTTTACAAGTTTGATACTTTCGCGGCATCAGCATCTAGCTTTGGCCGTTTAGTGTTACAAGTGCCAAACAGCTCTCCCACCACGGAGGAAACTTTGGTACATCCCAAGAGTACTCCAGTGACCCCTAGTGGATGATAAAGAAAATAGGATTTTGGTACTTACCAGGTAAATCCTTTTCTTTGAATCCATAGGGGGCACTGGACGCCCACCCAGAGCAGTTTACCTGTTTTAGGAAGTTCAGTGGTTCTTATGGTAACACACTTTCACGACTGGTTTAAATTTAACAAGGGTTAATCAGTTATGGTGTCAACTGTTTAGTTGTCTGTTACGTTTTGTGTCAACTTTATTGTTGTCCGTGAGATTATATGTAATTCTCCTTTGGTCAATCTCTCTATCGATCCTGTTCGGCTCAGTAAAAAACACTGAAGTGCTCGAGGATATGGAGGGGAGGAGTAGTCTCAAAAATTAATTTATTCAGTGCCTTCTTCCGGTGGAAGCCGTCCATATCCCAAGAGTACTCCAGTGCCCCCTATGGATTCAAAGAAAAGGATTTACCTGGTAAGTACCAAAATCCTATTTTCTGCACAAAGATATTGTGGCGTCATTCATTCTAGATAGATTACAAGAATGCTGCTCACTCACTATTCCCATGCTATTTCCAAGTAAAGTTATTTGTCTGTGTAATTAGAAATGTATGGGGTAGAATAATTATATCTCTGGAATTACCACAATTATTGAACCTAGTTAAAATGGTTATGTGTATTTCTCTTACGTCCTAGGGGATACTGGGAATCCATTTAGTACCATGGGGTATAGACTGGTCCTCTAGGAGCCATGGGCACTATAGAAGTTTATTAGGTGTGCTGGCTCCTCCCTTTATGACCCTCCTACCAGACTCCGTTTAGAATATGTGCCCGGAGGAGCCAGTCACGTCGCTGGACGCTCCTGAAGAGTTTTCTGCATTTATTTTCTGTTTGTTATTTTCAGGCAGTACTGGATGGCACCAGCCTGCCTGCTTCATGGGACTTAGGGGGGGGGGGGGGGGAACGGCCCAGCCTCTCTCTCAGGGTTAATGGTTCCGTTCCCCGCTGACAGGACGCTAGCTCCTGAGGGAACTATTCGCAAGCCCCACCACGGCGAGCGTACATTCCCGCAGCATGCCGCCACCCCTAACAGAGACAGAAGAATGAAGAGTGGTGAGTACTAAGCCGGCGTCCCGTTTAGCGGTCGCCGGCCATTATGGGGGCATGAGGGTACGGAGACGCACGGCTTCTACACGGGGTGGACAGAGTCTCCTGACCGTGTACACTACAGTGTAAACAGTACCCAGACTGGCACCACAGCCATGAAAGGGGATTTACTCCATTTTATGCACACAGACGCATAAAGCCAGTACAAAAAAGAGTGGGAAGACCGCGCACCACTGAAGGGGAAGGGCTTCACTATGAGCGGACCCAGCAGCTCACAAGCGCCATTTTCCCTACTGCAGCTGACACAGACGCTGACTGACAGGGACGCGCAGCTCCACCAGAAAACCTCCAGTTTACCTCAACGGTACCAGGGGGTCATAGCAGGGGGGGGGCATTACTAGTGTACTTAGGGGGTCATTCCGAGTTGATAGCTAGCTGCCGTTGTTTGCAGTGCAGCGATCAGGCTAAAAATCGGCATTTCTGCGCATGCATATGCACCGCAATGCGCACGCGCAACGTACGGGTACAAAGTCCTTTGTGGTTTTGCACAGGTTCTAGCACAGCTTTCAGTCGCACGGCACAACGCAGGAAGATTGACAGGAAGGAGGCGTTTCTCGGTGTCAACTGACCGTTTTCTGGGGGTGTTTGGGAAAACCGCAGGCGTGCCAGGAAAAAAGCAGGCGTGGCTGGGCGAACGCTGGGCGGGTGTGTGACGTCAAAAGCCAACTCTCCAATGTTAGAATCAACGCACACGAAGAGTAAGTCCAGGGCTGGTCTTGTTTTGCACATAATGTTTTTGCAGGTTCTCTGCTGCACAGGCGTTCGCACTTCTGCAAAGTGAAAATACACTCCCCGGTGGGCGGTGACAATGTGTTTGCACGGCTGCTAAAACCTGCTAGCGAGCGATCAACTCAGAATGACCCCCTATGTCCCTAATCTAGGTACTTAGTCTGCGACCCGGCTATACTTGGCATTAGCAATAAGGGCGCCGTGTGCTGGTTCCATACTTTCTCTGTGTCTCCCTGGAAGGGCTCTTTGTGGGTTAATTGTCCATTTAACCTTTCCTGTGTGTGTGTGTGTGCTGTCACTGCTACAGTATGTAAGTCAAAGAGTGTGTTTCATGTAAGGCACAGTGTTCCTCTTCTCCAGGGGTTCAATAGTGTGTTCTCAGTGTAGTATCCCTTCCCAGGCTAGTGGGGCAGAACCAGCATGGCTGGATTCCATTAGGGGAATGATTTCCACCATTTCTACTAATTTGTCTCGTAATGAGAAAGAGACGCAATACTTAAGACAGTCTATGGCTGATTTTATGGAAAAAGACTCAGTACCCAGACCAGCGTCTCAGTCCTCCATTTGTCCGCAAAAACATTCTTTAGCCCATGTCCTGCACTCTGATACTGAGGGGTCAGAAATGGAGGAGGGTGAGGTGGACTCAGAGGTGGGGGAGAGTACTCTGTCGCAGGGAATAGAGGCTCTCATAGATACTATCAGGGAATCCCTCAATATCCCTGATAAGGTTACAGAGGAGAGTGAAGAATCTTACTTTAATTTAAAGAAAAAATTCTTAGCTACTTTTCCTGTATCAAAGGAACTCAATACACGGTTTTAAGAACCATGGGTTAATCCAGATAAGACATTTCAAATCCCTAAACGGTTGTTATCATCTTTTCCTTTTCCTCCTGGGGATAGGAAAAAATGGGAAAATCCACCGATCGTGGATGCATCAGTATCCAGGCTCTCAAGAAATATTATATTGCCTGTCCTGTGTGCAGCCTCCCTAAAGGATGCAGCTGATCGCAAAATTACGCTCAAAACTTTGTATACAGTTGCTGGAGTGGCCCAGAGACCCACTATAGCGTATGGGTGGATATGCGAGCCATTGCTAAATGGTCGGGTAAACTAATTGAGGGGTTAAACACCTTACCTCAAGAGGAGATTATCTTGCTCCTGCAACATATACAGGACTCTGCGAACTTTATGGTGGAAGCCATAAAAGAGAGAGACTTGTTTGCACTACAGCTATGGCAGTGTCGGCATGCAGGGGCTTTAGGCTACACCAGTGGACTGCGGATGCGGACTCCCAGGAAACGCGTGGAAGGCCTACCTTTCACAGCTGAGGCCTTATTTGGAGATGAACTAGACAAATGGATCTACAAAGCTACTGCGGGTAAGTCCACATACCTACCTTCTGCAGCTCCCCTAGCTAGGAAGGCCTATTCAGGATCCAATTTACAGTCCTTTCAGACTGACAAGTTTAAGGGCGAGGTCAGAGGTTCTCTACCGCCGCCAGAGGTGCTAGAGGTAAACCCGCAAACCAGCGCCTGCTGGTTCACTGGAACAGAGCTTAGACTCTGCTTCCTCAATTCTTTCCGCATGACGGTGGACCGCGATGCCTGGGAGACAGGCAGGTGGGAGGTTGATTTACATTTTTCAGTCACACCTGGACAAGATCTTGCCAGGATCCCTGGGTAACAGACCTTATATCCCTGGGCTACAGGCTGGAGTTCCAGGATCTCCCAACTCACAGATTCTTCAAATCAGGCTTACCAGTTTCACAAGAAGCAAGAGTAACCTTACAAGAAGCTATTCAAAAACTGTTACAGACCCAGGTCATTGTTACAGTTCCACATCATCTACAAAACAAGAGATACTATTCCAGCTTGTTTGTAGTACCGAAACCGGACGGTTCAGTAGGACCGATTCTGATCCTCAAGTCATTGACCCCATGCTTACGGGTGTTCAAGTTCAAGATGGAGTCTCTGAGAGCGGTGATCTCAGGTCTGGAAGAAGGGGAATTCCTAGCATCTCTGGATGTCAAGGATGCGTACCTGCACATTCCGATCTGGCCACCTCATCAGGCTTATCTACGGTTTGCACTGCAGGGCTGTCACTACCAGTTCAGACCCTGCCACGTCTCTCCACAGGCACAGAGGGTTTTCACCAAGATGTTGGTGTTACTCCACAGACAGGGAGTAAACAATTCCTTACCTGGACGATCTTCTGATAAAGGCTGCATCCAGGGAGCAGTTGTTGGAGAACATTCGTCTCACAACCAGATTACTCCTGGATCGGGGTGGATTCCGAAACTACCAAAATCTCACCTAGAATCAACGGACAAATGGTCCAGTTCGTATCTTCACATGCGTCTGCAGATTTGTCTGTCACTGAAAGCCAGGCTCTCCATCCTGTGGTGGCTACAAACTCCTCACCTAGTGGAGGGTCGTATGTTCGGGATACAAAATTGTATTCTGCTAACCACAGATGCAAGCTTTAGAGGCAGTCACCCAGGGGGTTCAGTTTCAGGGAAGTCAGGAAATCAGTCTTCCGATAAACATCCTGGAACTCTGGGCTATCTACAACGCCCTTCTGCAGGCCTCGTATCTTCTTCAGAATCAGTCCATTCAGGTTCTGTCAGATCATGTGACAGTGGTGTCTTACATCATCCGACAGGGCGGAACGAAAAGCAGGGCCGCAATATCAGAAGTGTCAAGAATTCCCCTCTGGGCGGAAAAACATGCCGGGCAATTGTCAGCGATTTTCATTCTGGGAGTAGACAAATGGAAAGCAGAGCCTCCCATTTCTCTGATGGAAGTTGAACGGCTGATCCTGGCCAAGAGAGAGATTCCTGACAAGGTCATCCCGGCTAGGATCTATGTGGGTCTACGCCTAGGCTCCATAAAAGTTCAGATTTCGGCCTTGTCTATTTTCTTTAAGAAACAATTGGCACACTTATTCCACGGCAGGTTTGCCGATTCCAAAAAAAGTCTGTACAGGCCCACTCTACTAGGTCGGTGGGTTCTTCTTCGGCAGCTGCTCGGGGTGTGTCTGCTTTACAGCTCTGCTGAGCAGCTACTTGGTCGGGGTCGAACATGTTTACTAAGTTTTACAAGTTTGATACTTTGGCCTCTGAGGACCTTCAATTGGTCAATCAGTTCTGCAGGAACCTCAGCACTCCCCCCCCCGGTTTGGGAGCTTTGGGACTTCCCCATGGTACTAAATGTATTCCCAGTATCCCTTTGGACGTAAGAGAAAATAGGATTTTAATTACCTACCGGTAAGTCCTTTTCTCGTAGTCCGTAGGGGGTACTGGGCGCCCGCCCGGTGCTTCGGTCTTCTAGCTCTGTTATTAGGTTAAGTATTCTTGTTTGGTTCAGCTGTTGCTGTTCCTTTTTGCAAGTATGGTTAGCTTGGCTTTCCTCTTGTTCTGTGTTTGCTGGTTCGTAATCTCACCACTTTCCTTTTTTGTATCCATCTCTCAAAATTTTTCAGTATCCTCGGGCACGGTAGACTGAGTCTGGTAGGAGGGGCATAGAGGGAGGAGCCAGCACACCTAATCAAACTTCTATAGTGCCCATGGCTCCTAGTGGACCCGTCTGTACCCAATGTTACTAAATGGATTCCCAGTATCCCCTATGGACTACGAGAAAAGAATTTGCCGGTAGGTAATTAAAATCCTATTTCTGCAGCAGTGTACACTGTGTTCCACAGGGAAACTTTGGGGTGTAGAGTTGGAACTTGATCCAGAGGCACCAACGGGCTAAAGCTTTGACTGTTCCCAGGATGCATTGCATGGCCTCCTATATAACGCCGTCTCCGGACACTGGAGCTCAGTTTGTAAGTTGGTGCTTGCATAGCAGGTCATGTAACGGGGGGCTGCGCTAGGCAGTCCTGAAAAGAGCTTTTTAGAAGACTTCAAGAGCCACAGCACTTTCTATGTCATTATGAAATGCTGTGCTGCAGCTCCATCGCCTCCCCAGCAGCGCTGCATACTTCCGCGGCCGGTTCCCGGGTACTTGCAGCGGAGGCGCACCGGTCCACAGACACACCACTGCTGATGCTCTCCAGGATCGCGTGGCTGCACATCAGGGAGGAGGTAAGAGGGTCCCCCAGGCGGGACCCGCCGGTAAATTGCGTTCTGGTCGTGGTCCCAGGAGACGGACCGCACCGCTGGCGTGGACACTACTGCACAGGGACCCCACTATATCCACCAAGGCAGGGAGCACAGGTTGGATTTTAAAAAATCCATTTTACATAGGCTCCACAGTACCCGGTGGTGAGGACCAGAATAGGGAATAAAGCGCTGACTTGTAGCCCCTCCCCCAGTTTCAGGCGCCATCTACTGCTGGTGTTCCCACCCTGGAGCTGCATTTCTCTCTCCCTCACTCTCTGGCTGAGATTTAGGTGCCATCTTCTACAAGTAGCTGCGTCTGGTCTCCGGGACTGCAGGGCTAAGTCTCCTCCTGTAAATCCGCCTGCTTGCTCAGCGCTGTGATTATACAGTCGCTTAAGTATTCTACATGTCATTTTATGGCTGTGTTAGTTAAGAACAAGTGTCTCTCTACCAGAATATATAGTACAAGTATTCTGATATATCCATCCAGTCTCTGGCTGTGCATTGGTGTGTATATATATATATATATATATATATATATATATATATATATATACGTATCTGTAAACAACAAGAAAAAATAGCGCCACTTGTGGTAGGTTGGCCCTCACTGCAAATGTAGAATGTATGTCTAAATTTTACACTCCCTTGGTACAAAGGGTGTCAGCTGGCCCCCAAAAATAAAAACAGCAGTGGTAAATTGCTGTAAAAAATGTTGTAAAAAGCCAGGAAATTGGGTGCGAGCGACCAATGGTGTCTATATTAAAGGAACATAAAAAGGATTGTATATAAAAAACACGTATTTATTTTTGCACAATAAAAAAGAGGGGGAGGGTAATACACTGTGGTTTTATAAAAAATTCATAAAACACAATAATAATCATGGAGTGCCCAACGCGTTTCGTCCTTGATGAAGTCCTGAAGGACGAAACGCGTTGGGCACTCCATGATCTTTCTCAGACCTACCTCCTGTACCTAAGATAAGCATTTTTATACATATACTACCAATTGATATGCACCTTGTACCTTCTTTTATTCCTACTACTTTTTACTCCATTTTATATTAATTATTGTGTTTTATGAATTTTTTATAAAACCACAGTGTATTACCCTCCCCCTCTTTTTTATTGTGCAAAAATAAATACGTGTTTTTTATATACAATCCTTTTTATGTTCCTTTAATATAGACACCATTGGTCGCTCGCACCCAATTTCCTGGCTTTTTACATATATACGTATCTATTTACTAGTCCAGTGCAGTTTTATTGTGTGTTAAAATAATTTCTGCATTGTCATGCCATTGTGACTGTGTGTGCCTGCA
The DNA here is from genome assembly GCF_028390025.1 of Pseudophryne corroboree. Taxonomy (NCBI): domain Eukaryota; kingdom Metazoa; phylum Chordata; class Amphibia; order Anura; family Myobatrachidae; genus Pseudophryne; species Pseudophryne corroboree. The sequence goes on from NC_086448.1 coordinate 639,491,055, forward strand.
TCTGCTATATGGATTTCACTCTCTGTGTATCCCAGCTATAGCTATCACTGTATTCTGTACCCTGGGGGGCTAGGTGCGTCAGGGTCTCATAGTGTTGCACAGTATATACTGCTTAGTGTTTTTTACGGTGTATTTCAGTCACCACATACCGCTTTAATTCTCTGTTTGTGTCCTGTATTTGTCACATAAATCGGGGTTATTTGCAGGTATTGTATTCATCTGGCTTTAGTGTACTGTTACGCTCTACATTCACTATAATGTCTGGCACACAGACATTATAGTGAATGCTGCATCATGCAGTGCTTGCACCAAGGATTTACCTGAGGGGGAAGTTGTACCTGATGGTTTGTGTACTGGGTGCCATATATCTCCCAGTCAGCCCGCAGCTCCTGTAGCCAATCAGGAGCCACCTTGGGCAGCATTCTCAAGTATGCTGAATACGCTTGTGACACGTCTTACGCCCCCTGTGGGACCTCCTGTGCCATTGCAGCCACATATTATCCCTGTAGTTAATCCGCCCTGGGCGGACACTCTGTCTACCCAGATACAACAATTAAATCAATCTTTGGTGAGACAAAAGTCTACCCCACATTCCTCTGGAGTCAAGGGGTCATCTAAGCGGGCAGCTTCCTCCTCACAATCACTAATATTTCAGATAATTCTGATGAGGATGGGGAATATACTGATCCATCAGACACTGATACAGTTGCTTCTGACGAGGAACCTACAACTCAAGTTGATGTTCCTGACCTAGTGGTGGCTATTAAGCTGATTCTACAAATTGATGATAAGGTTGATCCCACTACTGCATCTAAGAAACCTGATAAGTTCAAACGTCAGAAGGTTACTAAAGTAGTCTTACCACATTCTGACCATTTAATCGACATACGTCAGGAATCCTGGTCTTCTAAAGGAAAGAAATTCTCCCTGTCTAAAAAGATGCTAGCTCGTTATTCTATCCCTGCGGAGTTGAGTAACAAGTGGGAAAATCCACCGCCGGTGGACTCTCATGTCGCCTGTCTTGCGGTGTCATCTACTCTGCATGTGACCACTGTCCCCTCACTGAAGGAACCGACGGATAAGCGTGTGGAGGGATGCCTCAAGTCTATTTACTCCCTTACCGGTGCTGTACATAGACCCACTATAGCAGCCTCCTGGGCTGCAAAAGTAATTGAAACATTGGTTCAGGCATTAGAGGACGAGCTGCCTCAGGATATTTCTGACACTGCCAGACAATATCTGTCTCATATTACTACTGCCTCCCACTATATTCAGGAGACGTCCTCTGAGGCAGGTGTAATGGCGGCCAAGGTGTCTACTACATCTATACTGGCTCGCCGAATTCTGTGGTTGAGGTCCTGGAAGGTGGACTTGGACTCCAAAAAGACCTTGGAGGTGCTCCCTTTTAAGGGAGACATCCTATTTGGGGAGGATCTGTACAAGATTGTCACTGACTTGGCGACTGCTTAGACTGCGTTTCTCCCAAGTACTAATTCTTCTGCTCCAGAGGCTGAGTACCACTTTTCGTTCCTTTCGATCTCCAGGGAAAGCAAAAGGTCAGGCGTACCCGAGACAGGCTCGTGCTTCCAAAACCACTAAGCCCAAAAATAAACAATCCTGGTCCGCCCGTCAGCCTACTTCCAAACAAGACAAGCCTGCTGCATGACGGGGCGGGGGAATCCCAGGGTGGGAGTCCGACTTCTGCAGTTCACCCAGGCCTAGTTATAGACCACTTCGGACGCCTGGGTGCGTGAAAGTAGTCTCTCACGGGTACGCAGTTTCTTTAAAAAGATGTCCCCCTTGCCAGTTCTGCACGACGGTTATCCCTTCGGATCCTTTGACAGCGCAAGCTCTACACTTGGTTGTGCGATCCCTCCTGGACACAGGAGTGGTAGTGCCGGTACCTCTGTCCCAGAGAGGCAGGGGATACTATTCGACCCTGTTTCTAGTCTCGAAACGCAATGGGTCCTTCCGGCCTATACTCGACCTCAAATCACTGAACAAATTCTTGTGTGTCCAAGTTCCGTATGGAAACACTGCGCTCGATTGTACTGGCCATGGAACCCGGAGATTATATGGTATCCCTGGACATACAGGATGCTTACCTGCATATACCTATTGCCATATCGCATCAACAATATCTGCGGTTTGCTATTGGCAACCTACATTATCAATTCCCGGCTCTGCCATTTGAATTGGCCTCGTCCCCTCAGATCTTCACCAAGGTCATGGCTGTGATGACGGCCATTCTTCGCCATCAGGGAATCAGGATCCTGTCGTATCTGGATGACTTGCTGATCCTGGCGAACTCCCAAGATGTTCTCCTCAGCCATCTGGAACTGATGGTCTAATTCCTACAAGCCCATGGGTGGCTCGTCAACTGGAAACAGTCCTCGCTGGTCCCTGCTCGGAGCATGGTGCACCTGGGGGCACTGTTAGACACACACAACCAAAGATTGTTTCTGTCTCCAGAGAAAGTCCTGAAACTTCAGGACAGGATCAGATACTTCCTCTCCCGCCCAAGAGTGTTGATACACTCGGCGATGCAAGTACTAGGCCTCATGGTGTCTGCTTTCGACATGGTAGAGTACGCTCAATTTCATTCCCGCCCTCTTCAGAGGTTAATCCTTTCCAAGTGGGACGGCCTGCCTCACCGGATCAGATCTCAAATGACCTCCTTGACTCCGGAGGTTCGTCTGTCACTGAGCTGGTGGCTACAGGACCAACAGTTGAGCAGGGGCCACCTCTTCTGGATACCAAACTGGGTCCTACTGACTACAGACGCCAGTCTACGGAGTTGGGGCGCGGTGCTACAGCAACACTTTCTTCAGGGTCGGTGGACCAAAGAGGAATCTCTCCTCCCGATAAACATTCTGGAATTGCGGGCAGTGTTCAATGCTTTGCCTCTTGCCCTGCCTCTGATACAGAACAGGCCTGTTCAAGTACAATCAGACAATGCCACCACGGTGGCATACATAAATCGTCAAGGCGGCACTCGCAGCCATATGGCAATGATGGAAGTGTCAAAAATCCTTCATTGGGCGGAACGCCATCTGCCAGCAATATCGGCAGTGTTCATTTCCGGAGTCCTCAACTGGGAAACGGATTTCCTCAGTCGTCAGGACGTACACGCCGGAGAGTGGAGTCTTCATCCAGAAGTCTTTCAACTCCTAGTGGACAAGTGGGGTCTTCCAGATGTAGACCTGATGGCGTCTCGACACAATCACAAGGTTCCGGTCTTCGGATCAAGGACAAGGTATCCTCAAGCAGCGTTCATGGACGCACTGGCAACTCCATGGAACTTTCAGCTGCCATACGTGTTCTCTCCAGTGTCACTCCTGCCCAGGGTACTACGGAAGTTCAAGCAAGAAGGAGGAATCCTACTTCTATTTGCTCCAGCGTGGCCCAGGCGGCATTGGTTCTCAGACCTGCAGGGTCTATCCACCGAGCGTCCTGTTCTACTTCCTCAATGCCCAGACCTCCTTGTTCAGGGCCCTTGTGTCTACCCAGACCTGGCCAGACTAGCTTTGACGGCGTGGCTCTTGAAGCTTCACTCCTGAGGGGCAAAATGATTCTCCGAGGCAGTTATCCAAACAATGCTGAAGGCCCGCAAACCAGCTTCTGCACGGATTTATTACAGGGTCTGGAATTCTTACTTCATCTGGTGTGCTGCTATGAATTACGATGCATACAATTTCAGAACTTCCAGACTTTTGGCTTTTCTGCAACAAGGCCTAGACTTAAGCCTTCGTCTGGCCTCCCTCAAGGTTCATATTTCTGCCTTGTCGGTGTGGTTTCAGAGGAAGATTGCATCTATTCCTGACGTTCATACTTTCACTCAAGGAATTTTAGGGATTTAGCCTCCCTATGTCCCTCCTGTGGCTCCATGGGATCTGTCTGTTGTCTTGAATGCCCTACAAGAGTCTCCATTTGAACCTCTTGAGTCTGTGGACCTTAAATATCTTACGCTTCAGGTCGTGTTTCTGCTGGCTATTGCCTCTGCTAGGAGGGTGTCGGACTTAGGAGCTTTGTCCTGTCATCCGCCCTTTCTGAATTTTCACTGTGACCGGGCAGTTCTTCAAACTCGACCTTGTTATCTGCCTAAGGTGGTGTCATCTTTTCACCTTAACCAGGAGATGATTGGGTCCGGCTTTTATCTATTCTGGTTTGTCCTCCAAAGAGTGGTCTTTGGATGTGGTACGGGCTCTCCGTATTTACATGGAGAGGACTGCCTCTCTCAGGAGGTCTGATACCCTTTTTGTACTTTTTGGTTTTCACAAACGTGGCTGGCCTGCGAATAAGCAAACCTTGGCCAGATGGTTTAGAATGGTGATTGCACAAGCTTATGCACAGGATGGTCTTCCAGCTCCTGCTACTATCAAACCCCATTCTACTTTGTCTGTTGGACCTTCTTGGGCGGCTCGCCGTGGCGCGTCCGCTTAACAGTTGTGCAAGGTGGCTACTTGGTCCTCAGTGAACACGTTAATTAGGTTCTATGCCTTTCATACTACCGCCTCCCAGGATGCTTCCTTTTGACGGCGGGTTCTTGTACCCGCTACGGTGCGTCCCCTCCCATGAGTAACTGCTTTGGACATCCCCGATGTTTCCCTGTGGAACACACTGTACCCCACTGAAGAAAAGGAGATTTATGGTAGACTTGCCATAGTTAAATCTCTTTCTGCAAAGTACACTGGGTTCCACAGGTTGTCCACCCTGACGCACTTGGCTTCTTTGAGTTTGTATGGCATTAGCCGCTGGTCCCTTCTCCTGTCGTGAGAATGTGGTTCCATGTGACTAACATCTTTCTTCTCTTTTACCTACTACTGCATTGTACTGGTTAACGAAACTGAACTCCAATGTCTGGAGGCGGGGTTATAGAGAAGGCCATGCAATGCATTCTGGGAACAGTCAAAGCATTAGCCTGTTGGTGCCTGTGGATGAAGATCCAACTCTACACCCCAATGTTTCCCTGTGGAACCCAGTGTACCTCGCAGAAAGATTTAACTATGGTAAGTCTACCATAAATCTCCTTTTATCCTTGACCTTCTCAATATAAAGCATGGAGTGTTTAAAATGTATTCTTAAGTTTCAGTATGGTGATTCTCTTTTAGTGCTTCACAGATCCCTAAGATCCATATAGCCTTGTATATATACTTTTGTAAAAAAGAAAAAAACTGGGTGGGCTTCTCCCACAGCACTTTAAGTCCTGGCTGGTAGTGGAAACATGAGAGGGATAAATAACATGGGGTCATGGGGGTCACCTGATATTTCCTTTACCAGCACTAGGTTCTACCAGCCAGTGCTCATGCCACTATAGCAAGGGGGTACTCAGCATGAAGTCAAGCCCCTATGGAAACCCATTGCAACATGAAGGGAAGTAATAGTTTAATTGTAGGAATAATATTTTAATTTACTAGCCCACAACTGGTCCCAACATATGCCACCATGCCATGGCATCCATAGTCTGCTGGCTCCTCCTTCAGACAATTTAAAAAAAAAGAATGAATATACACAGACACTCAATTTCAAAGTGAAATATTAAATAAAAACACCCCCACACATGCCTTGTTTCCAGTCCGTTCCTTTTGGAATACGTACGATATCCTGGCAGACGGGATGCCAGCTGTCACTATACTGACAGTGGCATCTGGTTTGCTGGAATCGAGGCAGCGAGTCCCCTCGTGGGCTCACTGCGCTTCAGGCCTGGTGGCTTGCTTCACTTGCCACAGGTTATATTCCCACCAAACGAGTGGGAATACCCCACATTTGTCGGTATTCCGTCCGGCAGCATTACACTGGCTGTCAGGATTCCGGCGTTGGTCTCCTGCATGCTGAGATCCCGAAAGCCAGTATATTAACTGCATCCCTTCCTTTTATATATATATATATATATATATATATATATATATATATATATATATATGTATATATGCACACACGCACGCACGTGCACACACACACACACACACCGGGAGTGACCGCTTACAGCCAGTCATTCCCATAGTAATCAATGAGTGTGCTCTGACTGGAATCGGTATGTGATCCAGACAGGGGTGAGGTAAATATTTAAACAACACTTCCCTTACCGCAGCCTAACCCTAACTTCCCACCATAGTGCCTATACCTAACTCCCTCCAGTGGTGCCTTATCCTAACCCCCCTGGGTGTCGCCTAAACCTAGTGCGCCCCCCCCCCCCATTTCTTTGTTGAAGTACATTGTGACACCTATATAAATTTATGTATAGATGTTATAGCCAAGAGTTGGTGTCACTGGGCCTTTCAAACAGCAGTGCAAATTTTAAACAAATTGTAATACCTAAAGCTATATTATAAATTTAATGTTATTTTTCCTATGGGGGCCAATTTGTTTTGTTGTTTTCTGTGGGGCCCATTGTGTGTGTGTTTTCCTATGGAGGCCAATGCGTTTTAGGGACAGATGCATTAAGCCTGGAGAAGTGATAAAGCACTGGAAGGTGATAACGCACCAGCCAATCATTACGAGTTTGAAAAATGACAGGAGCCGATTGGCTGGTGCGTTATCACCTTGAACTTATTGCTTATTTAACACTGCTTTATCACTTCTCCAGGCTAATACATCTGCCCCTTAATGTTTTCTTGTGCAGTGTTTTTCATCTGCGCCTGCATGTACTGCGATGGTGTTCTTACAGAGTTGCAGTACAGACACACACTAAGAAGTGTATTAGAAATCTTTTGGGCATTCCTGTGTGGTTACAAGGTGTTGACTAATCAGACAACGATGTAACATAGTGTGGGCGTGTTACTGAAAGTGGTTGCCTATAGAGACATTGAATTGCTCACATTGGAGGACTTATTCAGATGGATTATCTGCACCTAACATAGGGCTGGTAAATGTTTCAATGGTGCAACCGATGGTGGCATCTAAAGATGCACAAAGCATGATTGCTGCATCTATAGACACTGACAGAGTGCGTCTTAGCCCTTGCATATTTGGATGCACGGACGTGCAGATGTGTCCTTTTACATCCTTGCTGCAGTTACGCTAAACAGCCCTTCAAATCACGCCAGGCTGTGGCCAGAGTCTGTAGCACCAAGCGTCTTTTTTTTTTATTTTTTTTATCGCAAAGTAATGCAATAGGATGCACGAGCAAGATGCATTTTTGCAGCACTACCAAGTCACACGGCACTCGCACGTTATGTGTAATGCGACTTGTAGTGCACGGAGCAAAGATTTAAGAGGACACATCTGTGTACATGTGTACAATGATGCACTGTGTACATGTACATGTGTACAGTGATGCACTGTAGGGATGTGTACAGTGATGCACTGTAGGGATGTTTACAGTGATGCATTGTAGCATCATTAGCATAAAGTCACAGATTCAATAACCGCAAGAGACGCAAGGAAGATCACAACTGAATGCAACTCAGAATCAGACCTGTCCATTCTGGCTGGTTGGAATGACAATCTGGTAATATGTGGAAGCAAATGACAATCGACCATTTGCTTCCAAACACTGGAAAATGAACAAAAACGGTAATTCAGACAAATTGGTTAAATCCATTTGATTTAAGTAATTTGTCTTAATGAGCATTTTTGTCCGCTTTCCAGTGTTTTGGAGCAAATGGATTTGGTCATTCGCTGCCATGCATTACCAGATTTTCATTCCAACCAGCCAGATTGGACAGATGTCCTGGCAGATTTAGTCCAAACTTCTGTTGCAGCTTAAATCTAGCTAATTACAGTGAATCCTCAATAAATCTAGCCATATACAGTATGCATATCATTTTGCAAAATCATCTTAGAAATGGAATCCCTTTTTTTCTCTGTATTCATATCCTTATTTCCAAATTTAAACACTCAATTATACTAAACCATATACAACTGAATATAAAAAAAAGCCACTGCAAGAGTGTCATGCCTAATGGTGACCTAAGTGACAATTCTGGCATCTTTCAGCACCCCAAGCTAGAACTCTGACACTTGCCCTATGTGCAGAATGAAAATGCATGAGGGGAAGTGTCACAAATCCTAGACTGAGGCACTTCCCCCTCAAGCAAAGCTTTTTAATCACAGGAGAATATTGTTATACATTAAATAATTAATGGTGGCTCAGTGTTTAAGAATGTAGTTAGTTTTGAGTAACCCTTTAGTCCACTGAGTTAATTTCTGTAATGTATTACGTTTCTTTTCTGTTGTCTGTTGGCAGAGCCGGTCAAATAAGGAAGATCCGGAACAGCTGAGATTAAAGCAAAAAGCCAAAGAGGTAAGACTTTCTAGTCTGAATGGACTTGTCTATTGAAAGGCCTAGCATGTGTGTTACTCTACCCCTTCTCTGCCAGTGTAGGTCTGCATTGGAGCAAAGGAGATTGGAAAAAAGATGGAACTCTTTTGGCAATTAGGTCAGAGTTTAGTTTGCTGTTGCATACCATTTATAGAAGCCTAAGGGAAGGACAGGAGCAGCTATAGGCAAGGACAGCCATAGTTAAGACCCATCGTGGGGAGAAAAACGCTTTTTCTTTCTACCTTTAATTTCAGTTCTCCGAAAAATGTGCATATTTTATTTAGGTTTGTCAGGTCTGTAACTTTTATTTATAAAAATCCCTGATATTAAAATAAGAGGGGAAAGCACTATTACATGTAACATCTGGGACTGTACAATAGGCTACGTTTTTCCAGGGTAATTGTTCGTTTTGTAAATCTGATACTGCTTATAATTCTTTGGCTGGGAGGCGGTACTGGGATTTGGTTTTAAATGGAAAATGCCTCGAGCTTTTAATTTTCTGAGCCCAGCAGTTTCAGCTCTGAGATGGAGCCCTTGTTTTTTTACTCAGTTCATGTTTAGCTGCAGGGGTTTTAGTTTATAGCTTAGGCTGGTTAAGCTTCTGCTCCCAGAGGCCTCTGCATAGCAACTGTACAAATCAACAAATGCGTTCATTTATGTCTAGCCTTTCACTCAGTAGCTAATTTTTTTTCCCAATATCCATTTCCTGACTTTTCCAGCCTGAGAGGAAAAAAGCTGCACTAATTAGAGCTTATTTTAATTGAGCCTTAATATTGGAGCTTGCTACAATTGGCCCAGAGGAACTGGGAACCAGAGTGAAATGAAAGTACCTTAGTTTGAAGAGAGGTGTGTACGATATATGTGTAGCTATACATATATATTTTTTTTCACTTGACCTACAGTTTCATTCCCCTACTGAATAAATCATCAAGCCTGGTCACATTTCTGATTAAGGATCTGACAGCAGATGATAATAAAGACAATTGAGGTGTGAGACGTGTGATATGGAGCTGAAGAAATTGGTTTCTATAGTTACAAGACTGATTTCATGCAATTTTTAAGGTTCTTTGTTCTAAATGACTCAGATACAACCTTTCTCCTCTCCCCCCTTCTCTCTTAACTGCGCCTCCTGAACTATGAAATTTGTTGTTGCTAAACAGTGCTACATGTTGCTCCAAGGTGTCAGCGGCAGGTTGTTTATGAATGTTTTAAAGAGCTTTATTATTACTTTTAATGTATAATCTGAAGCAAAACAAGCAGAAATCCCAGCAAGAGATTTTCCCTGGCCAGAACAAAAATGCTTCTATGTTTTTCTGCTCAAAGTAAGTACAGATAAATGACCATATTGTTGTTTTTGTAACTATATAGTTCTCGTAGTGTTGTAAAGGCGCTAGAAATTATTTGTGTGTGACATATAAAGGAAGAGTGATGCTATTGCATCTGTAGCAGTTGCTGAGATATATACTTTCGACCACAAAAAGGTAAGGTGTCCTGCAAATATTTACTGTTTCCCGTGAATTAACTGTTGAGTAATTAAAAAGAGCTATTATATGGTTTAAAATGTCTTTGCCTTTTATATGAAAACTAAGATGATATCTACTGTGTTCTGTAACCAATCTATTATAAATAAATAAAATAATTATTTTAATATCTAAGTATAATACAGGTTGAGTATCCCATATCCAAATATTCTGAAATACGGAATATTCCGAAATACAGACTTTTTTGAGTGAGAGTGAGATAGTGAAACCTTTGTTTTTTGATGACTCAATGTACACAAACTTTGTTTAATACACAGTTATTAAAAATATTGTATTAAATGACCTTCAGGCTGTGTGTATAAGGTGTATGTGAAACATAAATTAATTGTGTGAATGTAGACACACTTTGTTTAATGTACAAAGTTCTAAAAAAATATTGGCTAAAATGACCTTCAGGCTGTGTCTATAAGATGTATATGAAACATAAATGCATTCTGTGCTTAGATTTAGGTCCCATTTTAGGTCCCATCACCATGATATCTCATTATGGTATGCAGTTATTCCAAAATACGGAAAAATCCCATATCCAAAATACTTCTGGTCCCAAGCATTTTGGATGAGGGATACTCAATCTGTACATACCTACTTTTGAAAAAGCATTTCAGGGAGATTGGGAAAGTACCACCTATCAGTGCGGGCACATACTGCTACATCTGAGAGGCGTGTCATGAAAATGACTTACATCCAAATGTAAATGAGCCCCAAAGTTAGTAAGATCTATTTGTTGAAGAAAACACACTAATATTTTACAGAATTTGTCCGGGTATTGTGTTTTACAAGAGGTTCCGTATACTGTAAGTGGCCACGAGAAACCTTATTTAAAACGCTTGTAGCTATAGGGATCATTGTGCCTTAACCAATGCAGGGAAATGGCACTGATGATCCCATTTGAATGTATGTATCTCTGATTTCTTTTTCCCCCCAAGAATGTAACAGATGCATAATGGGGTTAAGGTGCAAACAGGGAGATTGCTGAACTATTCAGGGAGTGAGGGAGATTGCTGCTATTTCAGGGAGTCTCCTGCAGAATGAGGGAGGGTAGGCAACTATGTTATAATATCATGCAAAAATTAGGATGCATTTCTGGGTGGAGTTTAATAAGATGCAGTAATATACAGTGTGTATATGTATGTGTTTGTGCGTGTGTGTGTGTGTGTTTATATATATATATATATATATATATTTTTTTTTTTTACATTTATGTATTTTGTAGTTGTTAGTCCGGCTCTCCACTTACTTACAGAATAAATGCCCTGGTGCCTTCAGTGTAGACACAGTACAAACAAAAATGATGCTGCGGCACTCAGGGTCTTGTAGTGAAAAAAATGTGTATTTCACAAAGAAGTTGTCACATCAAAAGTCCCGAAACCTTGGTATGTTGATGTGACTACTTCTTTGTGAAATACAAATTTTTTCACTATAAGACCCTGAGTGCCGCACCATCATTTTTCTTTGTGCGTGTATGTATGTATATATATATAAAATATAGTTTCTCTTACGTCCTAGAGGATGCTGCGGTCCACATTAGTACCACGGGGTATTGACGGGTCCACCAGGAGCAATTGACACTTTAAGAGTTTGAGAGTGTGGGCTGGCTCCTCCCTCTATGCCCCTCCTACCAGACTCAGTTTAGAAAATGTGCCCGGAGGAGCCGGTCACAGCTAGGGTAGTTTATTATTTTACAGGGAGGCTGCTGGCAACAGCCTTCCTGCTTCGTGGGACTAAGGGGGGGGGAGTAGTGTCCGCCCTGCGGGGTCTGAGCCACTATCTCCGCTGACAGGACACTGAGCTCCTGTGGGAATAGATCATTCCCTTTCACAGGGGATCGCTCACCCCAGCAGCATGCCGTCACCCCCTTACAGAGCTGAAGATCAGTGGCGAGTGGGCGGTGTGAAGATGGCGGCAACAAGGTAGGGGCGCAGTACTAACTGCGCTCCGGAGGCTCAGCAGTACTTAGTGCGGCGCTGTGAGGAGCGCCCTGAGCCAGTGCCTGAACCCTGCACTGGTCAGCAAGCCTGTCGGGGTCCGTGGATCTCAGCCAGCATTTTACCTCAGGCCAGTATAATCCTTATGAAGAGCGAGAAGACAGCGCCATTTTGGGGGCGGAGCTTCTCCTCAGAGCGGACACAGCAGCGTTTCAGCGCCATTTTCCTGCCTGCACAGCGCTATCTAGAAAGAGCAAGTCCCTCCACAGCAACTCCAGCTATCTCTCACGGTACCAGGTGGTTGTAGAAGGGGGGGGAAGGCTGCATTAAGACTGTGTAACCTATTAAGGTGCACAGTCAGCGCTACTAGGGGTCTCCCTTTACATTAAAAGCGCTGTGTGTGGGTTGGCTCCAATCTCTGTGTCTCTTGCCATTCTTGGAGGTGAAAAACTGTCTGTCCTCCCCTGTGTGTGTGTGGAGTGTCTGTGGTCTCCATTAAGCAATGTCCAGGGACATTAGCACAGATACCAGCAAGGGAGCCTGAGTGGTTATCCTCTATCAAATCTATGATTTCTCAGATTTCAAATAGGGTTGCACAAAATAAATCTGCAACTCAGGCTTTACAGAACTCTATGGCAGTCTGGCCCAGTTCTGGTACCTCAGAGCTCCCCGCTGTATATTCACATAAACGTGCTCTTGCGCAGATCATGCAGGATGATAGGATACCGATTCTGACACTGCAGACGGTGACGGGGATGTTTTTTTTTGGGGGGGGGAGCTAAAGGGGTGCAGTTGATAATAGAGGCTATTAGAGATGTGTTGAATATTGCTGATACAACATCTGAGCAGGTTGAGGAGGCTTACGTCACTGAAAATAAAGCCTCGCTAACCTTCCCTGCGTCAAAGGAATTAAATTATATTTTTGAAAAGGCTTGGGAAAACTCAGATTAAAAATTCCAGATACCTAAAAGGGTTCTGGTGGCATTTCCTTTCCCAGTAGAGGATAGGAAAAAACGGGAAAACCCGCCTATTGTTGACGCTTCAGTATCCGGACTCTCAAAAAAGGTGGCTTTACCTGTTCCAGGATCTACCACCTTGAAAGAGTCGGCTGATAGTAAAATTGATCATACGCTCAAATCCATGTACACGGCTTCTGGGTCAATACTACATCCCACTATTGCCAGTGCTTGGATTGCCAAGGCTATAGTAAAGTAGTCAGGCACGTTACTTGAAGACTTGGATACTATAGAGAAATGTGATGTTGAATTGTTTTTACGTAACATACAGGATTCGGCAGGATTTCTGGTAGAATCCATGAAAGACCTGGGTTCCATGGCTGCAGGAATTTCTTACATGTCTGTATTAGCTCGTTGAGGACTCTGGTTGCGCCAGTGGTCTGTCGACGCGAAATCAAGGAGAATTGTTGAGACCCTACCCTACACAGGTCAGGCTCTCTTTGGGGAAGCATTAGATGCGTGGATCTCAACGGCTATGGCTGGTAAGTCACCTTTTCTACCCTATGCTACACCTGCTCCGAAGAAACCCTTTTCTTCAGCTACATCACAGCCCTTTCGGTCTACCAAGCCCAGAAAGGCAAAGCCGTCGAACATCTTCTTTCGGGGAGGTCGGCCCAAGTCGGCCCAAGTCCAAGAAACCTGCGGCTGCAGGTTCCCAGGAACAGAAACCTGCTTTGGGTACACCAAAGTCCTCTGCATAACGGTCGACTGCACGCCCCGGAGATGGGGCCGGTGGGAGCGAGACTCAGGCATTTAAGTCACGTCTGGGTGTCATCCGGCCTAGACCCCTGGGTGCAAGATATTGTGTCTCAGGGGTACAAGCTGGAATTTCAAAATCTCCCTCCTCACCGATTTTTCAAATCAGGCTTGCCAGCTCTGCTGGTGGACAGGACTGTCCTGCAAGAAGCCGTCCAGAAATTGGTGGAGGCACAGGTCATTATGCCAGTAACACCTCATTTGCAAAACAAAGGTTACTATTCGAACCTTTTCGTGGTACCGAAACCGGATGGTTCGGTCAGGCCCATTCTGAACTTAAAATCACTAAACTCCTTTCTGAGGGTGTTCGAGTTCAAAATGGAGTCTCTAAGGGCAGTGATATCAGGTCTGGAGGAGGGGGAATTCCTGGTATCCCTGGATATCAAGGATGCGTACCTCCACATTCCGATTTGGCTGCCGCATCAAGCTTACCTTCGATTTGCACTGTTGGACTGTCATTTTCAGTTCCAGGCCCTGCCATTCGGCCTCTCCACAGCACCGAGGGTATTCACCAAGGTGATGGCGGAAATGATTCTCCTCCGCAGACAGGGAGTGAACATAATCCATATCTGGAGGATCTGCTGATAAAAGCATCGTCCAAGGAGAAGCTGTTATGGTCCATAGCTCTCACGACCCAGCTTCTCAGGGAACATGGTTGGATCCTGAATCTTCCAAAATCATGTTTGGAACCAACCAGGAGGTTGTCTTTTCTGAGAATGATCCTCGACATGGAAGTGAAGAGGGTGTTTAATCCAGAGGAAAAAGCGTTTGTGATACAAACAATGGTCTGGTATGTCCTGAAGCCAACCCGGGTGTCGGTTCATCAGTGCATTCGCCGTCTGGGGAAAAATGGTGGCCTCTTACGAGGCCCTGCAATATGGGAGGTTTCACGCTCGGTCCTTCCAACTGGATCTCCTGTAGAAGGGTCGGGATCCCATCTACACATGCACCAGAGAATATGTTGTCGAAGTCGAAAATATTATACTCACATCCAACATGTACACAGAGTGGCCTTCGTGCGTGTACTTGTTCTGCTGTGCATGCACATGCCCGCACGCTGCGTACATTGGCTCGCGAAGCCCTGCGTATTAGCACGTGGTATGAGTAATTACGGTAGCATACGCATTCGCATGGAAAAAGCCACAGACATAACCAATATCTCATCCACATAGTGCATAATGTACACATAGTCCACACACACCACACCAGCAAGTTACATTTACTTTAGAAATAGAACAATAGAGATATTCAACTTTACAGGATGTGAGGGGACAGAAATAGGTCAGAACATAGTGTTTGGTACCCACATCTACAGTAATTCAAGGGCAATATTCCTATCACAGTTTGCAGATAATTGCATGCTCCTGCGCATAGTTATGCACAGGAATACAATATTCATATCTCACTGTATGTACTGTACTCCTGATATTCGGCGGGAACCCAGTAGAGGACATCTGCAAGTACACCTGGACTAAGCATCGCCCACCTGTTCAAACCAACCTATGACCCCTCACATACTGTAAATGACCAGCCCCTTGACCTATGGATGAAGAGCTTACAGTTCCCTTTGTTTCATGCTTTGGACTATTGTATAAAAACAAAGCCTTCTGGCCAGCCTCTGTCTATTCTCTGAAGGTCATCTTTTCAGATTGACTGAGGACCGGATCCGGGTGGCGCAGGCGAACAAACGTATGTATCCATTGGTTGTAGCTTCTTCTCTGTAATATTGTTGTATTTCATTGTATATCCCCTTTGAGTAAATAATTGTTGCTGCGTTGGACCACAACATAACATATACTACTGGTGTCGCAATCCATTTCTGTTAAGGGTTTAAAGTGTATTTCACCCACACGTGTAGCTGCATTGTGCTCACAGCGTGATGGCTTGTGTACACAAAGTGTGTACATATTACGCCGCGTTCGGCGTGTGTACGCAAAGTGCGTATACAGTACAGGGGTTACGGATTGCATTCAGTGGCCGCAGCGGCCCGAACTTCAGTGTAATAAGGTACTGCTTTCTCCTGTAAGTTAAACGAACTTAACAATGTCTGTCACCAAAGGCCAGGATTTCACTCCTCTGGTAGCTGCAACTGCCTCACCTTCTGGAGGGCCGCAGGTTCGGAATTCAGGACTGAATCCTTCTAACCACGGATGCAAGTCTCCGGGGCTGGGGTGCAGTCACTCAAGGGACAGCTACCAAAGAAGGTGGTCAAGTCTGGAAGCTGGCCTGCCAATAAACATTTTGGAACGAAGAGCCGTCTACAACGGTCTTCTCCAAGCGGCCCATCTTCTGAGAAATCGGGCCGTTCAAGTGCAGTCGTACAATGTGACAACAGTGGCTTACATGAACCGACAGGGCGGAACGAAGAGCAGAGCTGCAATGTCAGAGGTAACAAGAATCATCCTCTGGGCAGAGAAAAACGCGTTGGCGCTGTCAGCAATCTTCATTCCGGGAGTAGACAACTGGGAAGCAGACTTCCTCAGCAGACACGATCTCCATCCAGGGGAGTGGGGTCTCCATCCGAAGGTGTTCAAGACAGTAACAGATCTTTGGGGCGTACCCCAGATCGAAATGATGGCCTCTTGTCTCAAAAAGAAGCTCCTGCTCTGAAGGGGGCACCTCCCCTCCTATTCTGTGATACCATTGAATTAAGTTTATAGCTGCTGCTATCTTATCAGTGGCCAACTTCCTCACTCGTCCCTGCACCTTACAAATCACACCCTTTTTATTGTACTGTAGATACACATTTTTCAAGTGTCGTACCCAGGATTAGAAACCACGACCTATTACACTGGAAGCAGACACCTTACTGATAAAGCTGTTTGCTGCTGTATAGAAAGTAAGAGAATTCTAACTATATGAAGTTACTTCTCTGACAATTACACGTAACTTCATATAGTTAGAATTAATTTTTCCTATACAGGAGCAAAAAGCTCCATCAGTAATGTGTCTGCTGTCAGTGTAACAGGTCATTGGTTCTAATCCTGGGTATAACTGCTAAGAAATGTGTGATTTAAAATAAACCACAACGAAATGTATATGTGTGTGTGTGTGTGTGTGTGTGTGTGTGTGTGTATGCATGTATATATATATATATACGGAATATGCTGCGCTATATAAGAAACTTAATAATAATAATAATAATATATATATATATATATATATATATATATATATATATATATATACAGATTTTTTTACCAGAACTCTTCATACATACATACATACATACATACATACACACACACACATTTATTTAAATATAGTGGTTGGGGCACCAATATTTATCTTGCCTCCGTGCCACTGGGACGAACTTACGCCACTGGTAAACAGACAGTGGTGGTCATTGACAACACCAATTTTGTTGGAAACACTGACATTTTAGTAGCAAATAGGACAGTGTAGGAGCATTGTATTCACGCATTTCACCTGCTAGTTTATATATAGTCTCATATTAGTGAAGCAATGTTTGTGGTATTGTAATCTCCACAAGGTGGGCAGGTCAGAAAGTGTGCTTGTATTCCAAATAACACCCAAATGTGCACTCGGAGCATTAAATAAAGCTATATGAAGGAAAAAAACAACAAACGAAATTAAGATCTCTCCTGCAGGGTCCACATTATCCCCAGGATAAACATTGGTATATGAGGTAGCGTCAGCGGATTGGCACCAACGATCAAAGCTTTTGTTTGGTGCAGCAGGAGCCAGACCATGGTCAATGGGCTGCTGGTTTTTAGCGGCCATAAGCTTTTTATTATTTTATTTTTATAGTCTTATTCGTTTTGAGTAATCTTTCTAAAAAGCGTCTTTTACATACTGTAGAAAGAGTCGCTCCAGCAACTCCCCACTGGGTCGCCACAACGCTTACCCACATGCACAGTACTGTTTCGGCGGGCATCTGTATAGGATGTACTAGCAAGTCCAGCAGATGTTACCAGGCTGTGGCCGGAGCATGGGGAGAAGGTAAGGCGTCGGTTCCGCTTAGCGGGGAGATGCGAGACACAGTCGCACTATTTTTGGGATGGAGACTACTGAACAGTCGCTGACACGGCTGCCACTTCGGGTGCACCAGTGCTAGGGATAATAGGATCCAGGGATTAATGTGAAGCCGGGATCCCTGAGGTTGATGTCAGCAGAGGGGAGTAAGACGCTCCCCTTGTCGCCCCTCCCCCTGGTTCATGACTAGTTTCCGCCGAGTTTCCCACCATGGACTGTTTTCACGCTTACGTCTGAGACGCTGTATATCAAAAGGGACCCAGTCACAGCATGGGCGGCTGTGTGACTGGTGTATCAGTGTTTTCTTAGGCGTCTGTGTACACTATTTTCATCTGGATCCACTCAGCGTTCACTAACATATTGATCGATCCTGGAAGCGGGGTGAAGTCTCCCTGTATCCCACTCTCCTGAATCAGGTGATACAGCACTAAGTCTCTACCTACCATTGGGTACGAGTAGTTTGTTAAGTGCCTGATGCATATGAGTCTGTAAACTATTGCTGCCGTTTCTTCTGCTGTGCGACTGAATACGTTAAATGTCCTGCAGTAATGTTTTTCCTACATACCTCACATGTATCTGTAGTTGAATATGTGCTCATATTGCTTATTATACTAATGTATAACTTGTGACTGATTGCTAGTGTGATTGCTGACTTTACAATTTCTTGTCAGTTTGTGTATAATATCGATCTTCAATGCTGGTGCAGGGCAGGGAGGGATCAAATTGTATGTCACTTTAACAAGCTTTAAAGTGATTTCAGTCACAAACTGTGTAGTTAACACCATACAGGTGTGTGATTTGTTTACCATGTCTAAGAGAGGCAAGGGTGAGGAGGATACACTTTCCACAGCAGCACCAACACTCATTTCATGTTTCTCCTGCAAAGCTGGGTTAACCTCTCAGGATCTGGTTAAAATGGATTATGTGCAAATTGTTGTAGCTTTCATCAAAGCCTTTCCGAATAATCCAAGGCAGGCACAGATTTAAATCCAACCCCCATGGGCCACTTTTGCACAGACATTATCCAATATAGCTGAGCGGATAGTGCCAGCTCCTTTACCAGGGATAGGTTACCCTATTAACCCTTACATGCAACATTCACCCTGGGTTTCATCACATCCAGTCCTGGAATCTGCAGCCTTTCAACAAAAGTAGGCCAAAGGCCTAGGGAAGGTAAATCTCACAGACATGAAACAACATCTTCACAGTCTACACATGTTTCAGATAGGGGCTCTTTGGATGAGGACTCCTCGCATTCTGGTCCTGCATACAGAGATGAGGATGAAGGTACCAGCTCAGTGTATATACCTGATTAGTGCTATGAAAACCATTCTATCCTTAGAGGAGGCAGCAGAGCCTTTGGTAAAATCCAAGGCTCCTGTGTTTAAACGTCCCAAAACAGTCAGAATTGAATTTCTGGAGCCAGAACAGCTGGCGGAGATTATGAAAGAGGCTTGCGTCACACCCAGTAAAAAGTTTAGAATTCCAAAGAAATGAAATCCTCTTCCAGCTGGGGACTGTTTAAAGAGGAAGGTGGCACCCAAAGTAGATACGCACGTAATTCGATTGGTGCGAAAATCTACGTTGCCTTTGCCTTCAACAACATTAAATGACGCATTAAATGACGCATTGGAGGGTGATCTTTCACTGGCATCTAGAGAGCAAAAATCCCATATTGCACATATTAAAGAGGTGACTATTTTTATGGAAGAAGAAGCCTTTAATATGGGTACTATTGCCTTTCAAGCATCAGCCTCAGCAGTAGCAGCTCGCAGAGTCTTCTGGCTACGTACATGGAAGTCTGACTCAGAGTCCAAGAAGGTTTTAGAGTCTTTGCCTTTTACTGGAGATATTCTTTTTGGTAAAGAATTAATCAGAGGCAGACTCCAAGAAAGTGAAGTTTCCTTCTACCCACAAGTCTAAACCTAGATTTCCAGCTTTTCGGCCATTTTGGACTCAAGAAAAAAGCAAAAGGAAAGAGTTATGGCAAACAGTCCCAATCTGATAAGTCTGGTAAGACTAAAAAGCATTGGGCTACAAGAGGGCATGCTTCCAAGCCAGAAGATAAGCAATCAGCCTGATGGTGCAGGCCTCCGCCTGGGTTGTGGGAGGCCGACTTCTTCATTTTGCATAGATCTGGAGCATTCCACCACAGATGCCTGGGTGCAAGAAGTTGGTATCTCCCGGTTATGCATTTCCCTTCAAGAAAAACCCCTCCACAAAGGTTCTTTTGTACCAGCCCGTCTTCAGTAGAAATGAAGGCCAGGGCCTTTCAAGAGGCAGTTCAGAAATTGCTTCAATCAGGAGTGATAATTCCAGTTCCTCCTGCGCAACAAGGACAAGGTTTCTATTCCAACCTGTTTCTAGTTTAGAAGCCGAATGGGTCGCTCCGGCCCATACTCAATCTCAAAGTGCTGAACAAGTACATTTGGGTGTCTCGCTTTCATATGGAGACTTTATGTTCCATTATTTTGGCCATGGAGCCGGAGGATTTTATGGTATCCCTGGATATCCAGGATGCTTACCTGCATGGTCCTATAGCACAGTACCAACAGTGCTATATCAGGTTTGCTATCCTCCATCAACAATTTCAGTTTCAGGCCCTGCCATTTGGACTGGTTACAGCTCCAAAAGTGTTCACCAAAATTATGGTGGTAATGGCGGCTTATCTTCGTCGGCAGGGGATAATTCCATACCTCGACAACCTATTAATCCTGGCACAGTCTCAGGAATTGCTTCAGTGTCATCTGCAACAGACAATAGCTTGTTTATAGAAACACGGTTGGCTCATAAATTGGGCAAAGTCGTACCTGATTCCGTCACAACGTATGATGCACTTGGGGGCTGTATTGGATTCCGGTCTTCAGAGAGTGTTTTTCCTCTGAAGAAAATATCCAAAATACAGTCAAGGGTTCAGGAGCTGCTATACAGTCAAAGTGTATCCATTCACACAGCTATGCGTGTGATGGGATCAATGGTGTCGACATTCGACATGGTGGACTACGCTCAATTCCACTCGAGGCCTCTTCAGAGTCTGAGCCTTTCCAAATGGAATGGGTTCCCTCAGACAAAAACTCAGACTATGGTCCTTCCTCTGGAAGTACGGAGGTTGTTAGCCTGGTGGCTACAGACATCCCATCTGGACAAAGGGAGACCCTTTTGGATCTCAGATTGTGAGGTTCTGACAACAGGTGCCAGTCTTCAGGGCTGGGGAGCAGTATCGGGGAAAAAATTAATTCCAGGGGCAGTGGACCAAGGAAGAAAGTTGCCTGCCAATAAATATATTGGAGCTTCTGGCCATATATATGGCACTCAATCAGGCAAAGGACATTCTTCAGGGGAAACCAGTTTAAATTCGCTTGGACCGTGCAACAGCAGTAGCGTACCTCAAACATCAGGGAGGAACTCGCAGCCATGTGGCAATGAAGGAGGTAAGCCGCACGTTAAGGTGGGCAGAACTTCATCATCCAGCCTTGTCCGCAGTGTTCATTCCAGGAGTCCTAAACTGGGAAGCGGATTTTCTTCGTTGACATGCCATTCATGCAAATGAATGGGCTTTACACCCCGAGGTCTTCCAGACTCTGGTAGCCAAGTGGGGGTTACCGGAGATAGATCTCATGGCTTCCCATCAGAACAAAGTTCCTGCATATGTGTCAAGGACAAAGGATCCCAAAGTGACCTTTGTGAATGCCCTGTCAGTAAGATGGGACTTTCATCTGGCCTATGTGTTTCCACCAATCGCCCTATTGCTCAGGGTAATGCGAAAGGTAAAACAGGGAAAGGGCGCCGTGATACTACTAGCTCCAGCTTGGCCCAGAAGACATTGGTACACATCTGCAGAGCCTGTCGGTGGATACTTCGTTCCTACTCCCTCAACGTCCAGATCTACTGTCTCAGGGTCCTTGCTATTACAAGCACCTTAAATGGTTGACAGCTAAAGTTCCCTTTCTACTGGCTTTAGCTTCAGCTAGAAGAGTTTCAGACAGGGGCATTATTATGTCGCCCTCCATTTCTTATATTTCATCCAGATAGAGCGGTTCTCAGAATCAAATCTGGTTATATTCCTAAGGTGGTGTCTAAATTCCACCTTAACAGAAAAATTGTAGTCCTGGCTTTCCAAGGCCCGGAACTTTCTGCGGGAGATGCATCATTGGACGAGTCCGTGCGTTAAGGATCTACATAGATCGTACCAGTGCCATCAGAAAGACAGACACTCTTTGTTCTCTACGGATTTCACAAGAGAGGATGGCCTGCTAACAAGCAGACACTGGCGTGGTGGCTTCGGATGACTATTTCAGAAGCATATTCTCAAGCTGATCTCCCTATTCCGGCTAATGTCTCTGCTCACTCTACTCGTAAGGTAGGTCCTTCATTGGCAGCACAACGTGGTGCTTTAGCTGAACAGGTATGTAAGGCAGCCACATAGTCTCCGTTAACACATTCATTAGACATTATGCCTTTGATACCTTTGCCTTTCAGGACGCTGCATTCGGGCGAAGGATTCTCCTGTCCAATCAGCATCGTCCCCTCCAATAAAATTGCTTTGGGACATCCCAATGTTTATCCTGTGGATAATCTGTGGACCCTGCAGGAGAAATACGTAGTTATGGTAGACTTACTGTTGATAACTCTATTTCTCCTAAGTCCACAGTATCCACAGGGATCCCACCCTGATGCACCTGATTTGAGGATCCTTACACCTACTAACCTCTTCCTTCTTGTACGGAAGTGTGTGCATGTGTGTTCTTCTCGCCTGATTAGTGCTCTTATTGATGCTCTAACTTTGAGCTTTTAGAAAATAACTGAATTGCCTGAGCCAGGAGGCGGGGATATAGGGGACTCCCCCGTTGCATTCTGGGAGGCGGAAAGCTTTGATTGTTGGTGCCAATCCGTCTATACTGTGGACTAGAGTTAACAACGGTAAGTCTACCATAACTACGTATTTGTTCTGGTTCAGTAGCTTGAATACAGCAGTGCAGGTAATAGTTTTGTCAGGGCTACAGTACATTAGAATTGTATGCATTATTATTGGCCTACAAAGAAATATAGGTTGTTTACTAAAAAATAAAAACCAAGTTTCTCAGATATAGTTGCCTTTAGAAATTAAATTATAAATACCCTACATCAGCTATGTTTCTTAGTCTGGCTGTCTACCCTGAATTCAGTCTTTTAGCCTTATTTAAAGCCTACTTTAATAAGCCGTGAAGAGAGAGAAAATACCAACCAACCAGCTCCTAACTGTAATTTTTTTGGCCTGCCCACCTTTAACATGGCAATTAGGCTTGGCTGGTACTTTATTTATTGACATGGATGGCATTGGGGTAAACACATGGAGAACACATTATGTTGACCTGGAAAGGATTTATTGTAATGCTCAATAAATTACCTGCATATTGTACTCTATAGTAATATTTCAATAAATAAACTTGAAGTGTAGAGCATGATTGTCCTGCTGATCGCTAGCATGTTAACATGTATCTGTTTCTCAGATGCAGCAGCTGGAACTGGAGCAAATCCAATATCGAGAAGCAAATCTTACAGCATTGGCTGCTATTGGTCCTAGAAGAAAAAGACCTTTGGATTCTCCAAGCCTTCAGAACGTACTAGAGGTATATTTGCCCATGGGTGTTTGAATCGTACAGTTTAGAAAATCATATGCTACTTATTCACACCCAACGCTTCTCATTAGATGTTTGTCAAACTGGACAGTGCTTTGTCGTGGGACAAGGGGACAGCATCTACTATTGATGAGTCAAGGCAAGAATTTCTGTCTGCTTTAGATAGACCTGGTTTTGTAATAACATTTAAATAAATTAAAAATAGTTTGGATGTACGTGTATGACAGGCCTTAATGTGGAATTAAATTAGAATTAGGTGATATGTCAGGTGAGGAGCATAACATATTTAATAAAGAGTCAACAGGGCTATAACTTTGCCATCCGTTAGACTTTATTGCAATGGAGTCTTCATAGTGGGGAGGAAAATAACAAAGCTCTTATCTCACTTCATTAGTGTCCTAAGCCTCCCTTTTAAAGGATCAAAGTTATTAACCAAGGACTTAAAATAGAGTAGTGCAGTGGTTCTCAAACTCGGTCCCCAGGACCCCACACAGTGAATGTGTCACAGGTGTAATAATTACTCACTGACACATTTTATAAGGTCCACAGGTGGAGCTATTTATTTCACTTGTGATTCTGTGAGGAGACCTGCAAAACACGCACTGTGTGGGGTCCTGAGGACCGAGTTTAGGAACCTGTGGAATAGTGAAATCATAAGCGTAGCTATCGTGGGTGCATGGGCTGCAGCTGCTATAGAGCCTGGATAGTCCTCCCAGGGGCAATATTTCCCCCTGCACCAAATCATGCTGTACCATGCCTGGCCAGCTGGGAATAAGTAACAACCATGGGCCGCTCCTCCCAGCAGCAGAGAGACGGACCATGCAGGGCAGCTCCCTCCTCCCAGTGTCCCTCCTGATGAGACAGCCTCCCTGACTGCAGCAGCTGTGGAAGCCGATCACCTCTGAGAAGCCATCGAAAGGGAGAGGTGAGTGTTCAGTTTCTGGACTCCCCACAGTGCAGACTTCAGAAGAGCTCAAGTGAGTAGGTGGGTCCAGCCCAGAAGTATGCTTTGGAGACTCTCTAGCAGCTGGAGTTTGCAATGGGGCCCACACAGATCTATTTGATCCAGATTTTTTAAATAGTATTCCATTTCGGTTCATGTGGGTAATATATGTAGGTCAGTTCATATTTGGTGTATACAATTACCAACCTTTTAATGAGAAGCAGAAAAAAATTTGTGGCCTTCAGATATCACTTGTCCTTGTGTTATCAATGTTGTTGGAATGTGGATTTCTGTAGATAAAAGCTGGAGGCTAAAGCAAGTACTGCCAACAAAAATGTTGCTGACTTCCCGTTTAATAGCATTAGAATTTATTTTATGGTAACTAAAGTAAAGTTGCATTTAAAGAAGAAAGCACAGAGTAGAAGACCCGAGCTGGTAGAAAACAGGAATACTAGGTAAAGCATATCTGGTCAATTCTTTTTTTCTGATCGTGTTTTTTCCACTGTGGTGCAAATGTTTGTGTCCTATAATACTTTCTAAAATCATATTGTTAACAGATAATTAAAAGTGAACATACAGTATATTTGTATTTTACAGTTCTTGGTACACTCCCCATTCTCTTGAGATACATAGATCTATAATATATATATAGAACTTTTTCAGCGAAGCATTGTGTTGGGTAAAATACTGTCTGGTTCCTGAAATGTCAAGCAGAAGTATTTGATTATACTTTCACCTTTCTATAATTCCAAAGTTTGAAGGACATCACTCCTTGCTTGCTGCAACTCCCTTGGGGGTTGTTTCATTTATAATGTTGCCTCGGGCTTACTGCTGCTTCCTGCGGATTTGACCTCATTTTCAACCCTGTGCTGGCAGCTGTGCTGCATTACTATAATTTCCTTTGGATCGCACAAGGTTGTCATATAAAAGACCCGACCTTGTGGCATTGTGTCTAAGGAGACAACAAAGCTTTCTTATTTTGTGACCTGTAAGTTGGTAGTCACGTTAAGTATATCACATTTACGGCACAAAAAGCCCCCCAAAAAGTACATTTTTCATATATTACATTTGGAATTAAAAGACAGTATCTTATCTCAACCTGATTTCCTATAACAGTACTGTTAAATGTCAAATACAATATTAAATGGCTGGAAAATGAATGGGGAATGACCACATTAAATTCTTTTGATTTCTAATTTCAATTTGATATATATATATATATATATATATATATATATATATATATTTATTATGAATGCCAAATTGATTTCTCACAAATACTTAAAATGCCCGCTCTAATATATATTGCAGACGCCAGGCACATCTTATTACCATATATGTATCCCTTAAGAGAAAACAATACACCCACACATTATCTGAGTCCCAAAGCTCATTGATGTATACATTTGTTATTAAAAAGGATATGCAGGAATGAAAGATATACCTTACACACACTTAGATACACTTTAAACCTTCGCCGTAATGCAATGCAATGATATTACACCTTAAACCTTATGCAGCGCTGACTGTACAAAGTACCCACAGCGCGTACACACCTTATCAATACACTTTTAAACCTTATACAGTTAGGTAATGTAATACGCTTTAAACCCTAGCAGGGAAAAGAGGACACAACACCGATTTGTAGTTAAAACTGGGTTTCGACACCACAGAGTATATATCTGGAAGGGGGTTAACAATACAATTCATACACTACAATACAACAGAGTAAATGGCTACAGTCAATGTACATACGTGAGAATATTCGCATGCGCTTCCCGGTCCGGTCCTCCGCTATCAGGTTGAAAGCGTTGAGAGTCTTGTGTGACCAAGCCTGCTGCAGGCTCTCTTTATTCACTTCATCCAAAACATAACACAATGGATACTGTAATCTCTTTGTCCATTGGACACAGGGATGGTCATTTATAGTACAGGAGAGGTCATAGGTCTGTTTGAATAGGTGGGCGATGTCTTTCTTAACTGCTCTTGTGGGTGGTCTCCTCTGGATTCCCCCCGCATACATAATATACAGTAAATACAGTTTATATCTATATTCTATTTCTGCACATAACTATCAGCAGGAACATGCGATCTTCCGCAGACCAACACCGGAATGTTTCCCTTAAAATACCCTACAGCTGGATACCAAACATCACCTTATAACCTTAGTCTGTCCCCTCTTATCCTGCAAAGGTGAATCCCTTTGTTCTGCAACCATTTAAACAGCTATAACTTTCTGATGTGGTGTAAGGAGACTGTGTACATTGTGCACTATTTGGATTAAATATGTAATGTGTTTTGATAGCTCTCCTTGCGTTCACAAACTCCGCCGTAAATACCCATACCACGCGCAGGACCGCGGGTGCGACCATATGCAAATTGCGAGTATGTGCACGCACGGGAGAACAAGTACACGCGCAGAGGCCATCTGTGTGTGGTTTGTACGTGATGTGTGTACTGCAATATTTTTCGACTTTGACAGTCCACCCTTTGGCAGTCAACAATAACTGCCACTATCTAATCACTAAACAGAAAAATATCAATACAATATCTACAGACGATTGGATGATCGGGGGAGAGTGGTAGGTAGGAAATGTATGACCTAGTGGGATAGTAAAAAGCATGTATGTATGAATCCATGTCTGAGGGGCATGTATCATCGTGCCGTATATGTTCTAGATAGGCTTCGAGGTATTGCGAAGTATACATTAAATCCTTCTTATCCCGTATTAAGGGTCTGTAAGTGGGCCAACAAACACTACCGAGCTCTTTTCGGCTTCTTGTTCCAACAAATGGGGTGCACATTTAGTTGATGATACATGGAGGGGGAACATATGTGAGTGCTAGTATATGTGGACATCACCTGTCGACTATGTGTGTCATTAACTGAAGGTTGTAGAGATGAAGATAAGACACATATCTAAAATACATTCACATAACATTTTCATAAACATTCTTGGGTATGGTCGATGTCTTTTCCGGATCGGTGTATCTGGGCAAAGGGGGAGACCAAGTGAAAGAAAGAGGCCATGGAATTCATTTGCAATCCTTATCATAACACTGTCTCTATGGATGGGTCATAAATTAAATCTGCTGCTGTAACAATGCCCCCGCTCCTTAGACTCGTCAATTTTGTGCCGTGCTTGCGCCGCTTTAGAATTCGAACACACCTAAATATCAAACCAATAATTAAGACGACTCCCAGGATACAAAGGAGAAACTTCCCTACACTCATAATAACATTTTGAGCCCACTCTCCTAATCTGAGAACCAATTTCGTGGGTTCAACCATGAAATCCAGCCGGTCAGTTCATTACTCACAGCAGTCAGGGTAAGGTTGTGTCTCCTTCGGAACTCCCACTTCAACTGCAAGATATCGTCCATCTTTTGATCGATGATCTCGGTTGGGTCATCAGTGCTGTTTGTAATATATACGTGCAGCACTTCACACCATTTTGAGTTGCCAAAGTGACACAGTACCCACCCGTCACGGCTGTGATATAATTGAGGACCATCCTGTGCTGGATCAGTTCCGTCTTGTAAGCTTGTAACTCCCTTCCTGTATACCTGAAGGTGTCGTCATACATCTCAGTGATATTATCTATCAAGTTCGCTAGCGCATGGATATACCTATAATTTATAATTCCTATGGCAGTACGGGTGATGTCTAATGCGAGAAGGAATTGAATGCCGGTGGGTTCGTGGATCAAATCAGAGGCTACGTGCTCTGTCCTATCTATGAGGTGTCTCTTAACAATGTGTTCATAGTGAGTATGAGTATAAGGAGCCTGAGCACTGCGGTGAACGTCTTTCATCTTATCATGGGTTATGGTCATGACCTCTGGCAACACTCTTCCAATGTAACACAATCCCTCTGAGTTCGGGGCAAGCCACTTATACGCCTTCCTCCCACATATGAAATAGGCATCATCGGGGAGAACATAGGGGACAGAATATGACATTACCATATTACAAACTTTCCAAGTTAAAAACCCAATCCCTAGTTCTCCCATCTGCTCAGTACAAGTATCAGGCTGGATGATATGAGCACAGTACCCTGGTGATACTTCTCCAACCCACATGGTCTTGCTTCCTCGAGTATACCTATACCGGAAATACCTTCCACTGTTGGCTATTTGGCGTACAAGTTCAGAGTCTATGAGTATCTTATCAGCTCTGTGCGAAAAGGCCATGGTCTGGTTATTCCATGTCACCTCCCAATTTCCCGGCTTTCGGTAATTGGAAATATTGATACATAATAAGGATCTATCTACATGATACTGGTGGAGCTTCAGACTAGGGGGCATAGAAATATTGAATTTATTGTCCACCGGTCTCCCACCCCGTAATTCGAGTACCTCATCTATTGCTAAAGGGTACGGTACTAATCCTGACTTGCTCTGACCTTGAGGTACTTGTGAGCACACCCAGCATTCTGTCTGGTTTAAGACCTTACCCACTAGTGAGTGGTAATCACTCAATGGATGACGGTCCATGTTGATATTAAGGCTGGACTGACATCTCTGGATGCACCCATCCTCGACTATGTTCTCACAATTCTTACAAATGCAATTTTCCTCAGCCAATAACCCTTCACAGTGCCTCCGAGCTCCCTGACTACCAGATCGTTTTCTGATACTCGCCTTTGCTCGAGTGATGTGTTGCTCTTGAGATTATACAAATCCATCCTCGCCATCAGAACCCATTCCAGATCCTTTCTCGACCTCTCTGGGACCCTCACCGAAACAGACTGTTCTCGTCAACAACAGGATTAACAGGGAAACCGGGAACGCAGTCTCTTGGGGTAAGTCCATCTTATTAAGGGAAGAGAAAGGAAACAAGAAGGGGGAGAAAGAGAAGGAGGGCAGTGGAGATGGGGGAAATAATAAAAAAAGAAAAACTGGTGCGACAACCGCCTCTGGTCTTGTTGTTCTCTGCGCTCAGGTGCCGTCTCAACAGTACTGCCTCTCAACCTTCCCGGAACAGACACTCCAGTGATACGATGTTCTCTCCGAGTCAGCGACCTTTCTGTAGGGAACATAAATCTTGCATTTCAATGTGTTTAACTGTTGTGTATTATCAGTTGTGTGAAGTAAACCATCTGTGGAAAGTGAAAAGAGAGGGGAAATAAAAAAGAAAATTTGTCAGTTGCGTTCACCATCAGGCTGTCACACCATCATGTATATCGGTATCTATGCACAATCTCCCTTCACCAGTATTCCCATTCTCCACCCTTTGTGCATGACCAGGCACACTGATACTGGTGTCCCTATGCTGGTGAGATATACTGGGTTTGGGCAGAACTCTGAAAAGACCGAGTAGGCATGTGACGTTTGAACTGTAATCCTGTCGGTGAACGTAAGAGGAAACTTTGAAAACCAATCACATAGAGTTTAGTAATAGGTAAGCTTGTAAAGGCAAAGAAGATTTTTTTACAAAGTTTGACATCTGGATTGGGCACTACGGGGAATGATTCCCTAATCGGTCTGTTCCCCTTAAAAAAAATTCTATATGTGTTATATCTCTACTGGAACTATCCCAGCCATCAATCCAGTGTCTTGTCCATTCTAAGTTCATAGGGAACCCGGTATCCTTGAGATAATTTCCTCTACCTGTGATGGACATGCATCTAAAACAGTGAAATGCAATATTAGTCTTTGTGGGTTTTTTTTTTTTTTTTTTACATATTTTGTGCTTCCTGGGTGGGAGCACTCTATATGTATACCATCTCTAACAAAACTCCTGTTAAGTTTGATAAAACTAAATATTTATCTTACTTAAAACCCTTTAAGAGGTCTAAGAACACTGTACGCTATTAACGTATGGAATACCGTAAGGGTACGCACGTTGCGTAACAATCGCTTAGCTGTAGTCGAGACGCTCAAGCGTCACGTTCGCTCACGGCCAAGAGATCACAGGCAGGCACGCTATTGGCTGCCGACTAACGTAATGATTCGCTATAGCGTAGCGGACGCTCGGGACCACGAGGAGATCACCAGCGGCGCAGACGCTCACGATGTTAAACCTTTATAACTATACCATATAACAGTGTATTATGCAGTAAACCTTGGTGTAGTGATAAGATGAGAATACAACACAGTGTAAGATGGCTTACACTAAAGCTGTTTGAGCGATAGAGACGCTCCTATTATCCACTGCAATATAATGAACACACAATACCGGTCTAAGGGTCTAACGCCTTTTAAGGAAATGAATGAACGTTCAAAAAGAATAATACAATACAAGTCATACACTACCAATATAACATAGACTACCTAACCAGATAACTACACATGAAATACAATATCAGTACAATAACTATATAAGAGAAACGAGAGAGAAAGAGAAGAGAGAGAGAGAGAGATATGGCTCACAATAACAAGAAAGACAATATGATTGCGGAGAAAACTTACGCACAAAGGGGAACGATCGCATGCGCCTCTGGATATCCAGCTCCCGATTATCAGCAATGAGAACCGTTGAAGAGTGAGAGCTGGATATGATCGGCTTGTCTATTTATGCCCCACACACAATACAATTCAATGGTCCCTACAATCTCATTGTTCATTGGACACAGGAATTCGTCTTCGCATTATAACAAAAGGTCATAGGTTGATTCATACAGGTGGGCTGTGTCTACTTCCAACTGCTCAGGTGGGTGGGAAACTAGGTTTCCCGCCGCATGGATAAGTAAGTGCAAATAATAGTAAATGGACATAAACTTCTTATGTCCATAACTATTCGCACGAGCGATTAATCCGCTTCAAACCAACACCGGAATATTGCTAATTAAATACTCTTCCGATGGATACTAAACACCACTGTATAATCCTTGTCTGACCCTTTGTATCAGACAAAGAGGGATCTCTCCGTCCATGAACATGCTACATTAACTAAACTTTCAGAATCTATCAAAAGTACCATGATCTACAAAATACATTATATGGTTAAAATATATATCGATTGAGTCGCCCGCTAGACGCATACAAACTCTACCGTAAATCCGCATATCGTGCGCCTGCGGGTGCACGCGAAGGCGAGTATGCGCACGCACGGGAGAGCTCTTGCACGCGCAGCGGGAGCTCGCATGAGGTGCAAATATGGCAGTGTGCATAGTGATATTTTTCTGACTTTGACAGTCCACCCTTTGGCAGTCAACAATAACTGCCACTTCCTAAAACATTTCAAAACGAGAAAAATATATGTCAAGTGTAAATAAATTTCCATGATTGGGTAAGGGAGGAGAGGAGAAGGTAGGAAAAGGGTATGACCTAGTGAGATAGCAGAAGCATGTGTGTATGAATCCATGTTTGGGGGGGTCATGTATCATCGTGCCGTACATGTTTTAAATCAAGCTTCGAGGTATTGCGAAGTATACATTTGAATTCCTTCTTATCCCGTGGTACGGGTCTGTGGATGGGCTGTCAAACTTTACCGAGCTCTTTTCGGCTGTGGTTGTAACAAAATGGGGAAGCACATTTTAGTTGATGATACATGAATGGGGGAATATGTGATTGCTGATATCTGTGCCTGTATTCCCTATCGACTATGTGTGTCATTACCTGAAGGTTGTAGAGATGAAGATAAGACACAATTATGGTAAATGCAGTGGTATTCTATGTCAGGTTAATGAACATTTGTCGGTTGAAGTCTTGTTCGGTGTCTGTTGAATGCAGTCTTCTTTGGGCTTTTGCCAATAGGTGTGAGCAAAAGCTTTGTCAATGTCCATAGACTTACAAAAAGTGTTGGGCTAGCGTAATTTTAAAATTTCTAGGGAAACTGGGGGTCTATGGCATAGTTCATCAAATATCTGTGTATAAGGTTGTCAAAACTTCTTCTTTAATCCATCTGTTGTCTGTATACAGGCTCGTCAAATTTCTCGTCCAAGTGGGTCTTTTTACCTTGGAGAAAACGGAAAAACAGGTGAAAGAAACGGACCGTATAATCGCATTTTCATCACATCATTGTTTCTACCGTTGGGTCATAAATCAAATCCATTGGAATTACAATTTCCTCACTCCTTAGACTCATTACCCTGGTACTACGTTTGCACTTCATTAAAGCCTGACCGCATCTAAATATCAAGCCAATCGTTATGACAACACCTAAGATACATAGGAGAAACTTCCCTACATCCATTATGACTCCTTGAGCCCATTCTCCTAAACCAGAGAACCAATTTCGCGGGTTCAACCATGACACCCAACCAGTCAGCTCATTACCCACAGCAGCAAGGGTGAGATTGTGTCTCCTGCGAAATTCCCACTTTAATTGGAGAATATCGTCCATCTTTTGGTCTATGACCTCGACCGGATCCTCGGTACTATTCGTTATATATGTGCAGCATTTCACGCCGTACTGCGTTGCCAGTGTGACACAATATCCACCTGTCACTGCCGTGAGATAATTAAGAACCATTCTATGCTGAACCAGTTCTGTTTTATAAGCTTGAAGCTCTCTTCCAGTATACCTAAATGTGTCATCATACATTTCTGTGATATTGTGTAACAAATTTGCGAGCGCAGATATGTATTTATAATTCAACACTCCTCTGGCGGTGCGAGTGATGTCTAACGCGAGTAGAACCTGAATCCCGGTGGATTCATGGATCATGTCAGAGGCCGGATGCTCTGTTCTTTCTATCAGGTGCCGTTTAACTACGTGCTCGTAATGAGTGTGAGTATAAGGAGCTTGGGCAACACGGTGTATATCTTTCATTTTGGCATGTGATACAGTCATTACTTCAGGCAGTACTTTTCCAATATAACACAATCCTTCAGAGTTTGGGGCAAGCCACTTATACGCCTTCCTCCCGCATATGAAATATGCATCATCGGGGAGAACATATGGGACGGAGTAGGACATAACCATATTACACATCTTCCATGTGAAATCTCCTAACCCTAATTCTCCCATCTGTCTAGTACACGTATCCGTTTGTACGATATGTGCACAGTATCCTGGTGATACCTCTCCAACTCTCATAATCCTACTTCCTAGGGTATACCTATATCGGAAATATTTTCCACTACCAGCTATGTGGCGTATAAGTTCTGTATCTGTCGGCATTCTTTCTGCTCTATATGAAAAGGTCATGGTTTGGTTACTCCATGACACTCCCCAATTTCCCGGCTTTCGGGGATTGGAAATGTTGAAACATATTAGGGATCTATCCACATGATATTGGTGGAGCTTCAAACTAGGAGGACTGGAGATATTAAACCTCCTGTCCACCGGCCTCCCACCACTTAGCTCAAGTACCTCCCCTATCGTTAAAGGAAATGGTACTAGTCCTGATTTACTATGGCCTTGAGGTACTTGAGAGCATACCCAACAATCTGTCTGATTTAACACATTACCCACTAAGGAGTGATAGTCACTCAATGGATGCCGGTCCATGTGGATATTAAAACTGGACTGACATTTCTTGATACACCCGTCCTCAACTACATTGTCACAGAGCCTACAGATACAGTTTTCTTCAGCTAACAATCCTTCACAATTCCTTCTATGGTCTATGTTATCGGATCGTTTTCTGATACTCGCCTTTGCTTGTTGATTATGTTGTTCTTGGAAAACTACGCCTCCATCTCTGTCATCAGAACCCATTCCAGAACCTCTCTCGACCTCCATGGTACTCTCGCCGGAACAGACTGCTCTGGTCAACATCATGGTCAACAGGAAAATCCGGATCACAGTCTCTTGAGGCAAGTCCATCTTGTAGGAGGAAACGGAGAAGAATGAGAATGGGGAAAAAAATAGTTGAGGGAGAGGGGATGGGAAGTGGAGAAAAACAATAAAAGGGAACAGGGAATCGACAACTGCTTTTGATCTTGTGATTTTCAATGCTCAGGTGCCGCCTCAGTCCTCCTGGAACAGACACTCCAGTGATACAACTTCCTCTACCGTCTGTTCCTTATCACGGGACCTCTCTGGATCAGCAACCTTCTTACAATGGGACGAATGAACCCAAGTCTCTCTCTCGGCAACCTTCAATGCTGTAGTGCTAGTCAATAAGACTTGGTATGGTCCTTCCCATCTGTCAATAAGGCAACCTGAGCGTAGAAAATTCCGTATCATTACATAATCCCCAGGTTCAATGTCATGACAATTACTATCTGGTAAATCAGGAATCACCAACTTCAAATTATCATTTTGATTCCTTAGCTGTTTACTCATGTTAATCAAGTATTTTACAGTCACTTCATTGTTACACTTCAAATCATCCTGAGGGTTAATCATAACATGCGGTTGTCGACCAAACAAGATTTCGAAGGGAGACAGATTAAGAGGGGACCTGGGAGTGGTTCTGATGCTGTATAGTACAATGGGTAAAGCTTCTGGCCATGTCAATCCCGTTTCTGCCATAACTTTGCTCAGTTTATTTTTAATAGTGCTGTTCACTCTTTCCACCTTCGCACTCGCCTGTGGACGGTATGGAGTGTGCAGCTCGCTATCAATTCCCATCAACTTACACATTCCTTGAAAGACATCACCTGTAAAATGGGTACCCCTATCACTTTCGATAATTCTAGGGATACCATATCTACATACAAATTCCTGCACAATTTTCTTAGCAGTAAACATAGCGGTATTTGTGGCCGCAGGAAATGCTTCGACCCAATTTGAGAACACATCTATACAAACAAGTACATATTTCAAATTTCGACAAGGGGGTAATTGAATAAAGTCAATCTGTATTACCTGAAAAGGTCCGCCTGTAGGTGGGATATGAGATGGTTCTGTTGGTATTGCCTTTCCGATATTCTTTCTCAAACAGGTAAGGCATGACATTGCTCTCTTACCTGCATGGGATGAAAATCCTGGGGCGCACCAATATGCTCTTACCAACTTACACATTCCCTCCTTGCCCAGATGAGTCAGCCCATGTGTTGCCTCAGCTAAACATGGAAGATATGCTCTGGGGGCCACTGGTTTACCTTGTCCATCCGTCCAGAGTCCTGAGGACTCCTGGCCATATCCTTTTGCCTTCCAGACTGCCTTTTCCTGTGTGGAACACAAATTTTGCATCTCACACAACTTCTGTGTGTTGATGGTATTGAATACCATCAATTGTGTGGTGTCTGTCTGTCTGGGGGTACCGGCTGCTAACTTAGCAGCTTCGTCTGCTCGGCTGTTACCAAGTGATACTGGGTCCTGGCTATATGTGTGTGCTTTACACTTGATAACAGCCACTCTATCGGGTTCCTGTATCGCTGTTAGAAGCCTTTTTATGTGAGCTGCATGCGCTACCGGTGTACCAGCTGCCGTCATGAAATTTCTGAGGCGCCATAGGGCTCCGAAATCATGGACTACCCCGAAAGCGTATCTAGAGTCGGTGTAGATATTGGCTGACTTGCCCTTAGCCAATTCACATGCTCTGGTTAGGGCGACCAGTTCAGCAACCTGGGCTGAGTGAGGTGGGCCTAGCGGTTCAGCTTCTATGGTGCCTTGGTCATCTACGACTGCGTATCCAGTACACAAGTCTCCCGAGTCTGACTGTCTGTGACAACTACCGTCAGTGTAGAAAGTAAAGTCTACATCTTCTAGTGGGTTGTCACTGATGTCAGGCCTTGCCGTGAAATTTTGGGTCAAATATTCCATACAATCATGTGTGTCCTCCTTTGTATTAAATTCTCCTTCCCCACCACTCTCATCCTCCACCCTTTGTGCCTGTCCAGGCACACCTGGGAGATATGTTGCAGGATTTAATGCACTGCATCTCCTTATGGTGATGTTTACGGGGGCCATTAGTGCCAATTCCCATCTTGTAAACCGCGCTGATGAGACGTGCCTGGTTTGGGCAGAATTTAGCAAGGCTGACACTGCATGTGGTGTATGAATTGTGAGGTTGTGACCTAGCACTACATCTTCGCTTTTCGTTACTAGCAATGCTATCGCAGCAACGCTTCGCAAGCATGTGGGGAGGGATCGCGCTACCGTATCTAGCTGAGCGCTGTAGTATGCTACTGGCCTGCTGGCATCACCGTGCTTTTGGGTTAGGACGCCTGCCGCGCAACCAGCACTTTCTGTTCCGTACAGCTCAAAGGGTTTCCCATAGTCTGGCATACCTAATGCTGGCGCCTGTGTTAGGCACTGTTTAAGTTTCTCAAATGCCATCTCGGACTCGTCTGTATGCGAAATCCGATCCGGTTTGTTTGAGGAGACCATCTCCTGCAAAGGTAATGCTAGAATGGAAAACCCTGGGATCCAGTTACGGCAATACCCACACATTCCTAAAAACGTTCTGATCTGTTGCTGGGTTTGTGGCAGAGTCATGTCTCTAATTGCTTGAACTCTATCAGCGGTCAGGTGTCTCAGTCCTTGTGTTAGGCAGTGTCCCAAATATTTTACTTTAGTTTGGCATAATTGTAACTTGTCTTTGGAAACCTTGTGTCCTGTGTCTGAAAGATGAAACAGGAGCTGTTTCGTATCCTTCAGGGATGCTTCCACTGAATCAGAACATAGTAGTAAATCATCCACGTACTGTATCAATACTGATCCACTCTCTGGTTGGAAAGACTGTAAACAATCATGCAAAGCCTGGGAAAATATACTTGGACTGTCTATGAAACCTTGTGGTAATCGAGTCCATGTGTATTGGACTCCTCTGTATGTAAATGCAAACAAATATTGGCTGTCAGGATGCAGGGGTACCGAAAAGAAAGCGGAGCAGAGGTCAATAACAGTGAAAAATTTCGCAGTGGGAGGGATTTGCATAAGGATGACAGCTGGATTTGGCACTACGGGGAACTGACTCTCAACTATTTTGTTAATCCCCCTTAGATCCTGCACTAGCCTGTAACCCCTCCCCCCACTCTTTTTCACAGGGAAGATGGGACTATTGGCAGTGCTGGACGTTCTTACCAGAATGCCCTGTTGTAGCAAGCGCTCTATTACTGGGTATACTCCTAACTCCACCTCTGGCTTCAGAGGGTATTGTGGGATTTTTGGAGCTATCCTACCATCTTTTACTTGCACAACTACTGGAGCTACGTTTGCCATCAATCCAGTGTCTTGTCCATCTTTAGTCCAAAGTGACTCTGGTATCTGGGATGTCATTTCTTCTACTTGGGATGGAGTCCTATTTGTCATAATGGTATGTGACAGTAATTTTGATGGGGAGTCTAACATGTCTCGCACTTCCTGAGCGTGATTCTCAGGTATGTCCAAGAATACACCTTCAGGAGTACAATAAATGACGCACCCCATTTTACACAATAAGTCTCTTCCCAGGAGATTAGTCGGTGCCGATGCAGCCAGCAAAAAGGAATGCTTGGTATGTAAAGGCCCTATTGTAATCTCGGCTGGTTTGCTAACAGGGTAATGCTGGACTACTCCCGTTACTCCTATGGCTGGGATTGTCTTACCAGTGGTTCTCATGCCCACTGTCGAATTTATCACTGATTTGGCCGCCCCCGTATCTACAAGAAAGTTTAATTATTTACCAGCTACATTAATTGCAATTTCGGGTTCACTTCCAAGACTTGCAATCAATTTTACTGGCTGCAGATTACAGGTATGGCCACACCCCTATTGGGTATGGTGACCTCCCTGGATCCCGCTGGCAGCAACTACTTGTGAAGGGGTTAAATGGGAACTACCAGAGGCTTGCCAGTCTCTGTTCGGGGGGTATCTTTTTGTTTCCCCTGCATGTGGCTCATAACTCCGTTTCTGCGGACCCTGCTCCCAATGTCGTGTGTCGTGTCATTGTCTAGGGGGTTGATAAGACTTTTGTATGTTTCTCGATTTACAGTCTCGTGCAAAGTGTCCCTCTCTATGACAGGAATAACAGGTTACCACATTTGACTTACCCACAGGGTTTGGTGATCTATACAAAGGCTGCCTTGCGGTCAGGGCCTGTATACTTACGGCCATTAACTTATCACTTTGTGACTCCCTGTGTCTGGTGATATTCCGATCGTGATCCACAGCTGCCTCTCTCAAAGTAGCCACCGACAGACCTCGCCAACATGGTTGCGTGGTCTGTACCCTTGTCTTTAATGCCTCTTTTAAACCATCCATTAGTACAGATACTGCTACTTCTCGATGGTTTATGTTTGTTTTAATGTCCTCTATGCCTGTGTATTTTGCCATATCTAGTAATGCCCTGTGAAAATACTCTGCAGCTGTTTCTGACTCTTTTTGTTTAATGGAGAAAATCTTGTTCCATTTAACTACAGCTGGAAAATACTCCTTTAACTGTAAACTTATCCTTTTTACATTGTCTTTGTTGTACACATCTGTAAGAGGTACATCCTGATCCAATCCACAGTCAGCTAAAAATTGAGCCGAGTCGACATTGGAGGGTAAACAAGCCCTCAGCAATACCTGCCAGTCTTTGTTATTGGGCTCTAAAGTGTTCCCTAGGTCTCTGATGTATTTCTGGCTAGCAACTAAGTCTTTCCTAGGGTCAGGGAATTCAGACACTATGGTTCTTAATTCCAATCGGGAAAACGGGCTGTACATGGCAATGTTTCTGATAGGAGTGACTCCTGTGGTGTCCGTTTTCCCATTGGGAACTGCGATTACCCTAACGGGAGCAAGTTTAATAACATCGTTCTGTGTAGATTCTACGGCCTGTGGTGAAATGGTTTCAGCATAGTGTATGGTGCCGTACTTACCCGTAGATACGACCTCACCTGTCCCTCCGCTAGGGGCCTTTGTTACTAATCTTAAGGGTTGGGCCGTGCCTACTGTTGTTTCTGATATGGTGGCTGCTAGAGAGAGCGCCGATATTGTTGCCGATTCTTCCTCTTGATCACACTCCTGGGGAAAGTTCAAAACAGGGTACAACTTGCACGGGTTAATACTTGCATTGGTTAACTTATTAACATTTACACAGTTGCTAAGTGTTTGTTTGTTACACCCTAATGCGTCATTCTCCGCAACCAATTTCTCTCCTGATATGTATGGTGGCGGCGGGGCCGTGGCTATCAGTTTCTTGATAGGATTAGATCCCGCCGCCTGAGCCAATCCTCTCTGTATTTCACCCTCCTGTTGCCATAACTGCAAATAATCATAATGTTTGATTCGTCTCCTTGTTGATTTAATGAGACATATCCTCCTCCTTAAATTTTGTAACACTTCTGGGCTAAAGCTGCCTACTCTTGGGAACTTCTCCCCGTCTTATACAGTCATTCTCTCCCATTCATCACATAAAACCTCTGTGTGTGAACCGTATTTTTCACACATTACGTACCTTGCCGACCCGATTGGTCGGTTTACTGAATCAACCCGAACCGAGGTTGATCGCCCCCTACCTGAACAATTGGCCCCCATACCTGTAGGTGTTGCTTTCACCACCTCTGACCTTCAATCAGGGTCTTCAGCGAACCCTTACAAAACCAAAATGTTCAAGATAGGCTGACGGTGGCGGTTTACCGAGTACCCCACTCACTCGCCCACGCCGACCAATACGACCTACACACTGCCCTAGTGCTGGCGTACTCGACCCAGGGCCCCTATGAACCTTCGTTTACTGGAACATGTGAGTGTGATCCGCAGAGCATTAACCCTTTCCAGTAACTGTTGGTTGTTGGATAATTCCTGAGTGACCAGCGAACTTCCCTTTAGAAAATAAAAAATTACACAAATCACGTCAGAATGTACAAATAGTGTTTATGACCCGTTTCGTACACAAATGGTACTGGTCAGATTAACTAATGCACACAATTACGTGCGGTACAATCGTTCAGCACATAAGCAACTAATCTTATGTGCGGAGCGACCAGTAGAATCGAAAATTGCGGCTGCGAATTCCTTCAGCATGAGCTTTATTGGCCTATATGGGTTCTGCACCAACCCCCTGGGTTGTGCTCTTTTCTCTATTTATAGCGGACTTCTTTGTCTGCTGTACCTGGACCTCCTGGTCAATTCCGGACCTCCTGGTCTGTGCTACAGTATGACCTCCTGGTCTGCTATACTCTAATGCTCAGATTTAATGTTTAACAAAGGATGCCTCCCTTGCCACCATGCACGTCACTTACATGTATGTACCCTGCGAGAACTCGACTTCTTGTGGTTCAACCTCAAAAAAATTGTATAAACTTATATATGCAAACACTCACTCACCACATGTACACTTTTGTTTCTATTTCTATTTCTGCGCAGAAATTTTCTTTCCTTTAGACCAGATGTGTTGTAAATTTGGAGAAGGATCTGTTAGTCTAAATTTCGGACACTAAAATAGATTTGCGCTATTTATCGCGTTTCCACCTTTTCGCCTGTTACAATAACACTAGCGTGTGATTTGAGTTACGTGGGCGTACCCGGACGCTCCGTTGCGTAATATACGCTGCGTGCGTCGGCCTTTGAGTTG
Organism: Pseudophryne corroboree; assembly: GCF_028390025.1. Classification (NCBI taxonomy): domain Eukaryota; kingdom Metazoa; phylum Chordata; class Amphibia; order Anura; family Myobatrachidae; genus Pseudophryne; species Pseudophryne corroboree. The sequence continues at coordinate 639,531,434 of NC_086448.1, forward strand.
CGTACGCGAGTCTCACCCTTTGTTAGAGACACGTGTACACTACACAAAGCAAATATCCACCGTAACACAATTTTTCACATTTATCAATGTAGATGATCCTCGATCATCTACCGAACACCACACCACTCTCTCCTTGTATCTTTAGGTAGAGCTGCGTGCGTGTTTTGCAATTTATCCCTTAATGTATTACTTTTATACTTTAACTATGAAATAGCGACAAATCTCTCTTAGCACGTTTATCAATTATAAAATGGCAAACAGGAGAGTGATATATGAAAATACACAAATGAAAAGAAATGCAGATATATGCGTGCGTGCGTACGCAAGACAGAAATAAACAGTTTTATAAGACACTAGCGTGTTGTTCTTACCTCCGGTTCCGGATTCCCTCAGCACCCTTTACTAAGCGAAGCAGACGCTTATCCAGACAGCACTACGAGGAATATGATCTCCCGCCCTTTGCTGATGGATAATGTCTGCTGAAATTACCTAGCAGAGATATGTGAAGGACGGACGAGCCGCCAATTGATAAAACTAAATATTTATCTTACTTAAAACCCTTTAAGAGGTCTAAGAACACTGTACGCTATTAACGTATGGAATACCGTAAGGGTACGCACGTTGCGTAACAATCGCTTAGCTGTAGTCGAGACGCTCAAGCGTCACGTTCGCTCACGGCCAAGAGATCACAGGCAGGCACGCTATTGGCTGCCGACTAACGTAATGATTCGCTATAGCGTAGCGGACGCTCGGGACCACGAGGAGATCACCAGCGGCGCAGACGCTCACGATGTTAAACCTTTATAACTATACCATAAAACAGTGTATTATGCAGTAAACCTTGGTGTAGTGATAAGATGAGAATACAACACAGTGTAAGATGGCTTACACTAAAGCTGTTTGAGCGATAGAGACGCTCCTATTATCCACTGCAATATAATGAACACACAATACCGGTCTAAGGGTCTAACGCCTTTTAAGGAAATGAATGAACGTTCAAAAAGAATAATACAATACAAGTCATACACTACCAATATAACATAGACTACCTAACCAGATAACTACACATGAAATACAATATCAGTACAATAACTATATAAGAGAAACGAGAGAGAAAGAGAAGAGAGAGAGAGAGAGATATGGCTCACAATAACAAGAAAGACAATATGATTGCGGAGAAAACTTACGCACAAAGGGGAACGATCGCATGCGCCTCTGGATATCCAGCTCCCGATTATCAGCAATGAGAACCGTTGAAGAGTGAGAGCTGGATATGATCGGCTTGTCTATTTATGCCCCACACACAATACAATTCAATGGTCCCTACAATCTCATTGTTCATTGGACACAGGAATTCGTCTTCGCATTATAACAAAAGGTCATAGGTTGATTCATACAGGTGGGCTGTGTCTACTTCCAACTGCTCAGGTGGGTGGGAAACTAGGTTTCCCGCCGCATGGATAAGTAAGTGCAAATAATAGTAAATGGACATAAACTTCTTATGTCCATAACTATTCGCACGAGCGATTAATCCGCTTCAAACCAACACCGGAATATTGCTAATTAAATACTCTTCCGATGGATACTAAACACCACTGTATAATCCTTGTCTGACCCTTTGTATCAGACAAAGAGGGATCTCTCCGTCCATGAACATGCTACATTAACTAAACTTTCAGAATCTATCAAAGGGACCATGATCTACAAAATACATTATATGGTTAAAATATATATCGATTGAGTCGCCCGCTAGACGCATACAAACTCTACCGTAAATCCGCATATCGTGCGCCTGCGGGTGCACGCGAAGGCGAGTATGCGCACGCACGGGAGAGCTCTTGCACGCGCAGCGGGAGCTCGCATGAGGTGCAAATATGGCAGTGTGCATAGTGATATTTTTCTGACTTTGACAAGTTACTTAGAGGTCACTTCTGCTAGAGAGAGAAGCCGAAGTTTAGAGGCCTCCTCCTAATCCCAGTAAGTTCTGTCAAGAGGGTAAAGTTGCATTTATTCTGTTCTTCCCATTAACCGAATCTGTGTTTTTGTATATGGCTCGTGATTCCTTAATATATGTCCCTTGATCCCGTCTATGTGTTTAATAACGTGGCTTGTTTATTCTGTCTAGGGGTCTATATTGGCTATGTGCTGTACTACTCTTACAATCTGTAGCAAAATGTCCGTTATTTTTACAAATGTAACATATTCTCGGTCTTTGGTTACTACTAGGGTTTTGGGGCTTGGGCTGATGAGACTTTGGTGTAAGAGCCTGTATACTTTCAATCCTCAGCCTCTCCTCCTGCAGTTCTCTACGCCTAGCAATATTCTTATGGTGTTCAATCGCGCACTCTCTACGACAAGCTATCCAATCAGGCAAAAAAAAAAATGTTTGTACCCTGTCCCTTACTGTCTGATTGAGTCCGTCCATTAATACAGAAACAGCTACCTCCCTGTAATTCGCATCGTTCCCTATATCTGATACCCCCATGTATCTATCTATTATTTGCAGGTCCTGATGGAAGTATTCAGATGTCATTTAATTTTCCCTCTGTTTTATGGAGAAAATTTTTTCTCCACTTAACAGTTGTGGGGAAATACAACTCTAGTTGCCTGTTAATTTGCTCTAAATTCTCCTGATTAAGTTTGTCAGTCATAAGACTATCCGACTCTAATCTACAATCAGTGATGAATTTTTGGGTGTCAATATTAGGTGGTAGGCACGCTTTCAAAACTATCCGCCAGTGTGTTTTTGTCGGTTCGTACGCATTACCCAGATCTCTGATAAATTTCTGACATCTGGCTAAATGCTTCCGAGGGTCGGGGAATTCTGAAATGACTGATCGCAGCTCATATCTGGGCCACGGGCAATACATTGCATTATTCCTGGTGAGGACTACTTCCTGACTATCGGTTCCCCCATTGGGAGTTACTATTTCCAAGACAGAGTGTAATCCTACCGTTCCGTTCCTAATCTGTTTACAGTGAGGTGTTGTTGTTTCTGTGCAATGAACTGTCTCATACTTACCGGTAGCTGTGACCTCACCAGTTCTTTCATTGGGGAATATTGAATCTGCTCTACCTGGTTGGACAGGTCCCACCTGAGTTTCCTGCAACATGACTGCTTGGAGGAGAGCTGCGACTTGGCTGAATCCTTCATCTCTCTGTGACCTAAAACCTTGGAGAGACTTCAAAACAGGATACATTTTGCAAAAATTAGGGTTAATACATTGCTCTTTCATATTACTATCATTTACGGATGTATCATTGACTGTAGCCTTCTGTTCCCCTTCGACCTGTGTCGACAATGGTGTGTTTGTGTTCTCATTCCCGCTAGGTTTGGAACCTGCTGCATATGTTAATTTCTCTTGCATATCGCCCTCTTGCTGCCATAAGTTTAAACAATCTGTATGTCTAATCCTTTGTTTTCTGGATTTTATTAGACATATCCTACTCCTTAAATTCTGCAATACCTCTGGTTCAAAACTACCTATCCCAGGAAATGATGCTTTATCCCCCACAGTCATTCGTGTCCATTCATCACAAAAGGTCTCAGTGTGGGGACCATACTTCCCCCACATTACCAACCGAGCTGACCCCCTGGGTCTCAATTCTGCTGTCTGAACCCTGACTGAGGAACGTCCCTGTGTTGTGCACTTGGCTCCCATTGTGGACCCTTTTAACACGGGAAAATTTCCTAAAATGCTCCAAACACAGTAGTCTAACGGTGGAAGTCCTCAAAGTTCTTCCACTAACTTCTTCTGCTCCGAGTACCACAGATCCGCCCTATTTAGCAGACACGTGTAGCCATTGCAGGCCCTACTTCGGCCTATATCCCCTGGGCCTTTAGGAGTAACTTACCGTACTCAGTGAATATCTGCCTAAAAGACCATTTTTACACAAATCACTCTTGCATGTGCTCTACACAACGCATATGATGACGAGATTTACGCACAAATATGCAAAACTTCGTATCACGTTGCACCACGTATTGCTCACACAACCGTGCGGTCCAATCGTACCGCTTATAGGCACTTGCTATCTATAAGTTGTAGGATCACTGGAGTCTTCACACTGTGCTCCAAAACAGCCGGAGTGTAATACCAAGAAAACAACAACTTCACAAAGCTTTATCACACTCCGTTGCACGTGTTCACCTAGACCGTGCTCACCAAGTTCACCGAGTTCACCAAGCTCACCAAGCGGGGTTCAATACATTCACACCTTTTTCAGCCCACACTAACACTCTATAGTTTTCTGATCAGAAAAATATCCTTTCCTGTTAACTGATAGCTTTCCCCAGAGGTAATACAGTAGAAAAGGTTTTATTTAAACTAAATTTTGGAAACCGAGAAATTTGTGCTATTGTAGCGTGGCTACTGTTCCGCCCCTAAACTAAACAATGCTATTGTGTAATTTGTACTTAGCGGTCGTACCGTTACGCACGTTGCGTAAACACGCGACCATGCGTATGTCTTTACGTTGCGTACGCCGTCCCGTACTTTGTCCGAGATACGTGTACAAAAACCGTACGTCCACAATAGTACAAATCCCACACTTCTATAAATGTAAGCGATATTACCTATAATCGTTTACTTAACACAACACAGTTGTCTTCTGTATAAACCTTTACAACTAGGCCAGGCTGCGTGTGTCTTACACTTACTTCCTTAAATATTTATTTTATTTTTAACTATATAGCACCAAATAACTCCGGTTTTCACATAGTTCTAAATGAATCTAGCAATGATCAATAATTCAAATGGTATGATACAGATTGGATAGCTATCTTGCAGAACATACACTGATATAAATATACACATAATTATAATAATATTATATATAATATATATTTATATAATATATATCACTTGACTCTCATAGAACCCCCACACAGTACACACTTACTGAAATGAATGCATTTCCTTTAAAGTCTCTAATTTGCATATCAATGCTGTGTGCTTTTGACTGCCTGTTCAAGAGGGTTGTTCACTGCTAAGAAAAAGCAGTTACACAGGTTAATTTGCATTTCAATGGCTATCTTATAGTAAGCAGAGTTAGCTAAATCTTAGAGGTAAAAGAACAAAAAACTTTGTTTATATCTGTGTGTCGTTCTTACATCAAGTATTCATGTTACTATTAACTTTCATTAAGCCCCATCTGAAACTATTTGTAATTGACTATGGCATGGGTTAAATAAATGCATTGGTAACTCATAAATGGTGATTGATTGTGACCAGGGAGAGCTGATTATTCTTGAGCAGACTGAAAATCAGCCATTTAGAAAAAATGACCTTCCCAAAATGGCCACTCCTCCTCCCCCTTCCCCATCCATGAGGGTTACACAAAATGGTGGACAGGCCATGTGGTTAGTCCAAAATGGAGGACAAACCATGCGGCTTCCTTTGTCACAAAGAAATCACACACCATGCAAGCCCCTGAAGTTATTTTAGGCCTGAGTTAAAAAAAAAACACTATATCAAGGCTATTGCAGCAACTTTTAAATGTACTTTTAACCCTACTTAACAGATAAGCAATCCAATCTGAATCAAACACAATATGACTCATTTGAACCTTGTTTTGCAACAATAAAAATACATTTTAGCATCTTAAATATTATGAGAAACGAATTGTCCCTTAAATTTCTTATTGGCATCTTACTAATAACACAACACAATACACGTGGATGTGATTCGTCAGCATTTTGCGATGCGTCCATCATTAGCTGGTCAATCACAGCCGCGTTTGTAATGTACAGTGCATTATCAAGAACGTGATATCGCGGACCAGAGCCCCCATCTATGAATGCCAAATTGATTTCTCACAAATATTTAAAATGCTCGCTCTAATATATATTGCAGACGCCAGGCACATCTTATTACCATATACGATAAAAGTGCGCTGTACATCGCAAACGCTGTATCCCTTAAGAGAAAACAATACACCCACACATTATCTGAGTCCCAAAGCTCATTGATGTATACATTTGTTATTAAAAAGGATATGCAGGAATGAAAGATATACCTTACACACACACACTTAGATACACTTTAAACCTTTGCCGTAATGCAATGCAATGATATCACACCTTAAACCTTATGCAGCGTTCACTGTACAAAGTACCCGCAGCGCGTACACACCTTATCAATACACTTTTAAACCTTATACAGTTAGGTAATGTAATACGCTTTAAACCCTAGCAGGGAAAAGAGGACACAACACCGATTTGTAGTTAAAACTGGGTTCCGACACCACAGAGTATATATCTGGAAGGGGGTTAACAATACAATTCATACACTACAATACAACAGAGTAAATGGCTACAGTCAATGTACATATGTGAGAATATTCGCATGCGCTTCCCGGTCCGGTCCTCCGCTATCAGGTTGAGAGTCTTGTGTGACCAAGCCTGCTGCAGGCTCTCTTTATTCACTTCATCCAAAACATAACACAATGGATACTGTAATCTCTTTGTCCGTTGGACACAGGGATGGTCATTTACAGTACAGGAGAGGTCATAGGTCTGTTTGAATAGGTGGGCGATGTCTTTCTTAACTGCTCTTGTGGGTGGTCTCCTCTGGATTCCCCCCGCATAATAATATACAGTAAATACAGTTTATATCTATATTCTATTTCTGCACATAACTATCAGCAGGAACATGCGATCTTTCGCAGACCAACACCGGAATGTTTCCCTTAAAATACCCTACAGCTGGATACCAAACATCACCTTATAACCTTAGTCTGTCCCCTCTTATCCTGCAACGGTGAATCCCTTTGTTCTGCAACCATTTAAACAGCTATAACTTTCTCATGTGGTGTAAGGAGACTATGTGTACATTGTGCACTATTTGGATTAAATATGTAATGTGTTTTGATAGCTCTCCATGCGTTCACAAACTCCGCCGTAAATACCCATACCACGCGCAGGACCGCGGGAGTGACCATATGCAAATTGCGAGTATGTGCACGCACGGGAGAACAAGTACACGCGCAGAGGCCATCTGTGTGTGGTTTGTACGTGATGTGTGTACTGCAATATTTTTCGACTTTGACAATATATATATTACACTCTTAATATAATAATTTAATAAATACAGCAGTGTGTACATAGTGTGTATGCCACAAAGACATTTGTTATCTATTCATCTAGATCTGTCAAACTCTCCTGCACTTTCCTATTGCAGAATCATGGATGGTAGAGGCGCTCCACCTTTTTATAATTTTTTTTTGCAGCAGTGGGTGATCAGCATGTGCAATAGGCGTGTCTATTGAGGCTTCATTGCTCTTTAAAGCAAGGACAATTTTTAATGTGGAAATCATAAAATATTGAAAGTGTGTTTGTATTTAATTTATCTCCTTCTGCCCAGTGGTAATTTTCCATGTGTGTGTCTTGAATTGGTGGTGACACCCATTAGTGCTTCTTTAAAGTAACCAATGGTATACTTTCAACGTGTCATTTTACTGTCCAATAAGTGACTGGACTGCGTTATATACCTAACATAAAAGTAATACCAATATTCATTATTTAGTTCAACCTACGTAATAGTAATTGGAAAGCAAGTATGAAAAAAATACATATGTCCTCATTCGCCTTTGGCAAAATCATGCCAAATAGGACTATTTGGGACCTAGCAGCGACATGTATCTTTTTCTTTAAATATCTGTCTATGGGGCCGATTCAGACCCTGATGCTAATGTGCTAAAATCTCTATGAAGCGATTTCTGCACCTCTGTGCATGCGTGTACGCTGGTACATGAATGTCCAAGGTCCTACGTTGCATTCTCTTCAGAACGCAGTTTAAAACCTGGTGGGAGGGCGGGATCGAGGCATCGAAGGCACGTTTTGTGGGCATCGATGCTCCATTTTAGGGGAGCGGTCCGGACAATGCAGGCATGTCCGGACTGTTTGCTGGGCGGGCCGCGGCAGCTGCATGACATCACACACAGCCGCTGCATCCCTTAACATGCCGGGTAGCCGTATGCCTTCGCAGCTAGGCTGCATTGGCAGAGGGCTACCCTAAACATGCGAAAACATCGCCGCCATGCGATGCTCTCGCATGTCTGTGGGGGGGTGCTGGATTCGGTATGCGGGGCGGACGTGCCCTGTGCTGAGAACCCCCTAGCATGTTAAAGAAATTGATTGTAGTTGTGCGTTTTCTGAATTAGGACCTTAGTCCCATAACTAAAGTGATAATAGGACAATGCAATGGAACATGGGATGTTTTCCACCTGGGTAAAGTAATTAGTGGAATACCGCAGGGTTCTGTGCTGGGGCCACTATTGTTTAATATATTTATTAATGATTTAGGAGAAGGACTAGAAAGCATAGTGTACATTTTTGCAGACGATACTAAAATATGTAGGGTAATCAAGTCGGATGTGGAGTCTCTTCAGAGCGATTTATTTAAACTAGAAGTTTGGGCAATTACATGGTGTATGAGGTTTAATGTGGGAAAATGTAAAGTTATGCACTTTGGGACTAAGAATAAATAAACAGGTAACCTATCAATTAAATAGGGGAAACTGTATTCGATAAGGATTTGGGGGTGCTCATTGATAGTAGATTTAGCAGCAACACACAATGTCAGTCTGCAGCAACAAAGGCAAATAAGGTCTTAGCATGCACTAAAAGGTTAATTGAAACAAGGGATTGAGAGCGTAATCCTGCCACTGTACAATTCATTGGTACGGCCACATCTAGAGTATTGTGTACAGTTCTAGGCACCACACTATAAAAAAGACACATTAGAACTTGTAAAGGTTCAGAGGGGAGCTAACAAACTGATTAAGGGTTTGGAGACACTGGACTATGAGGAGAGGCTTTCTAGGTTAGATATGTTTACACTAGAAATGAGACGACTAAGAGGAGATATGATTAATATTTACAAATATATAAAGGGGCAATATGCGGAGCTATCATGTGAGTTGTTTACTAAGAGACCTCTACACAAAACGCGCGAGCACCCGCTAAGGCTTGAGGAGAAGAAAATTCGTACTCAGCGCAGGAAGGGATTCTTCACTGTAAGGGCAACATGCATATGGAATACACAGACAGAGAAGGTTGTAATGACGGTCTCAGTCAGTGCGTTTAAAAATGGGTTAGACAAATTTCTAACTGAAAAAGATATACAAGGATATAGCCTTTATAAATAGATTAGGGAATGCAATATAATTCAGGTTGAATTTGATGTACTACTAGTCTTTTTAGACCTCATTGACTATGTTACTATGTAACATAAAGTACTGCGGCTGGCAGTACATATACAATACTGTGCAAAAGTTTTAGGCAGGTGTGGAAAAAATGCTGCAAAGTAAGAATGCTTTCAAAAATAGAAGTGTTTAATAGTTTAATTTTTAAAATGAACAAAAGCAAATTAAATGAACAGAAGATAAATCTAAATCAAATCAATATTTGGTGTGACCACCCTTTGCCTGGAGAGGAGATGCAAATGGTTGGTGATAGAGCAGAGACGGGGTAATGGCATCATTAGGCCCCGCCATCTCCCGGGGAATCTAATGCAATTAGCACATATTTACATAGGCCAATCATGCTGTGGGGATGTATTTTAGCGGCAGGAACTAGAAGACTAGTCAGGATAGAGGGAAAGATGAATGCAGCAATGTACAGAGACATCCTGTATATAAACCTGATGCAGAGCGCTCTTGACCTCAGACTGGGGCGACGGTTCATCTTTCAGCAGGACATCAACCCTAAGCACACAGCCAAGATATCAAAGGAGTGGCTTCAGGACAACTCTGTAAATGTCCTTGAGTGGCCCAGCCAGAGCCCAGACTTGAATCTGATTGAACATCTCTGGAGAGGTCTGAAAATGACTCTGCACCGACGCTTCCCATCCAACATACATAGTAACATAGTATCTAAGGTTGAAAAAAGACAATTGTCCATCGAGTTCAACCTATTTGTGGTCTCCTATGCACGATTTTTTTGTATAAAATTTTGACTGAAGTTGCTGACTGCCGTTCCGATTAACCCCTCTTTTTTATAATAACCATAGTGCGTGACTATGCCCCGTAACCCTGGATATCCTTATTCATTAGGAATTTATCTAACCCATTCTTTAAGGTGTTGACTGAGTTGGCCATTACAACTCCCTCAGGCAGGGAATTCCAAACACGTATCGTCCTTACCGTAAAAAAGCCTTTACGCCGTATTGTGTGGAATCTCCTCTATCCTGAGCGAGTGTCCACGAGTTCTCTGTGTTGATCTAACCAAAAACAGGTCCTGCGTCAAGATCTGTATATTGTCCCCTTATATATTTGTAAATGTTGATCATGTCCCCTCTTAATCTCCTCTTTTCCAGTGTAAACATGCTTAGTCTTGCAAGCCTTTCCTCGTATTCCAGCGTCTCCATACCCTTAATTAGTTTGGTCGCCCGCCTTTGAACCTTTTCTAGCTCCAGGATATCCTTTTTGTAGTAAGGTGCCCAGAATTGTACACAGTATTCAAGGTGTGGCCTCAGAAGTGATTTATATAACGAGAGTATAATACTCTCGTCCCTAGCATCAATTCCCCGTTTTATGCATGCTAATATCTTATTAGCCTTCTTTGCTGCAGTCCTACTTTGGGTACTACTGCTTAGTTTGCTATCTATGAGGACACCTAAGTCCTTTTCCAGTACAGAATCCCGTAATTTTGCCCCATTTAGTAGGTAGGTGTTATTTTTGTTCTTGTTACCACAGTGCAATACCTTACACTTGTCTGTATTGAAGCGCATTCTCCATTTCGCTGCCCAAGCTTCTAATTTAACTAAGTCGTTCTGAAGCGACTCAGCATCCCCCTCCGCATTTATAACTTTACACAATTTGGTATCATCTGCAAAAATTGACGCCATGCTCTCTAGACCTTCCGTTAGGTCGTTAATGAAAATATTGAACAATAGCGGTCCTAATACTGAGCCTTGCGGCACACCACTTAGCACTTCAGTCCAAGTTGAAAAAGATCCATTAACCACAACGCGCTGCTCCCTATTATCTAACCAGTTTTTGACCCAAGTGCATATTGTGCTTCCTAGCCCTGATTCTTGTAGCTTGTAGATAAGTCTCATGTGTGGTACAGTATCGAACGCTTTGGCAAAATCTAAAAAGATTACATCCACCTCTTTAACCCTGATCTATGTTTGCGCTTACTGTTTCATAAAAGCCAAGTAAGTTGGTTTGACAGGATCTGTCCTTCATAAACCCATGTTGATTCCTTTTAATGACCTTATTGACTTCAAGTAACTTCTGAATACTATCTCTTAGAATACCTTCCAATACTTTACCCACTATAGATGTAAGACTAACTGGTCTATAATTACCTGGTTCAGCTTTACTTCCCTTTTTGAATATAGGCACTACTTCCGCTATACGCCAGTCTTTGGGAACCATACCTGATATTACTGAATCCTTAAAGATCAAAAATAGCGGCTTTGCAAGTTCAGAATGAAGCTCCATTAGAACCCTTGGGTGAATACCATCGGGACCTGGTGACTTATTAATCTTTAAATGTTTTAATTGGTCACAGACTACTTCCTCGCTTAAATAAGTGCCTATCAGTGGGATATTCTCATTATTGAAATTATATGTTAGTCCCTGAATTGGGTCCTCTCTAGTAAATACTGTTGAAAAAAAACTCATTTAGTGTGTCCGCTATGTCATTATCATTTTTGCTTAAGATTCCCAACTTGTGTTTTAAAGGGCCTATACTCTCCTTCTTTAATCTCTTGCTATTAATGTATTTAAAGAATTTTTTTGGATTCGCTTTGCTTTCCTTTGCTACTAATTTTTCAGTTTCTACTTTAGCCGCTCTTATTTCCTTTTTGCATATTTTGTTACATTCCTTATAGTGCTGAAATGACTCTGCTTCCCCGTCAGATTTGTATTTTTTAAATGCTCGCCTTTTCTTGCCCATAAGTTCCTTAATCTTTTTGTTAAGCCACATCAGTTTATGATTTTTATTCCTTTTTTTGCTGCTGGTAGGAATAAATTTGAGTGTATTTTTAGCTAGCAGGAATTTTAGTACCTCCCATTTCTCCGTAGTATTTTTTCCTAAAAACAAACCTTCCCATTCAATGTCCCTGAAAAATACCCTCATCTTATCAAAATTTGCTTTGCTAAAGTTTAGAGTCCTAGTTGAGCCAGTATAGGGCTGTTTATGGAAATTGATATTGAATGTGACCATATTGTGGTCGCTGTTTCCTATGGGTTCCCCTACTATAATACCTGATACCAAATCCCCATTGTTTGTTAATACCAGGTCTAAGGTTGCATTGTACCTAGTTGTTTCCTCAATTAGTTGAACTAAGTAGTTATCATTAAGTGTGTTTAAAAACATATTGCCCCTAGCAGTATCACATGAATCGTTTTTCCAGTTTATCTCTGGATAGTTAAAATCTCCCATCACTACTATGTCTCCTACTCCTGCTGCTCTTTCAATTTGCTTTAGTAACAATTCCTCATCAGATACGTTGATACCAGGCGGCCTATAGCATACACCCAATACTAACTTTTTTATTCCTTTTTCCCCACATGCAATTTCTACCCATAATGTCTTGACAGTGTCTACAGTCCCCTCCTGAATATCTTCCCGTATATCAGGTTTTAAGAACGGCTTTACGTAAAGACACACCCCTCCACCCTTTTTATTTAGTCTGTCTCTCCTAAACAGTGTATAGCCCTCTAGATTGACTGTCCAATCATGAGATTCGTCCCACCAAGTTTCAGTAATGCCTATAATATCATACTGTTTGCTTGCTGCAAGTATTTCTAGTTCACCCTTTTTACCAGTAATGCTTCTGGCGTTTACATACATACAACTAAGATAAGTATTTTCCCTTGCGTTAGGGACATCTTTCACCTTATGTTGCAATGATGACCTGTAAGAGTAAAATCTCTTTTAGTACCCATGTTAGTTACCTTACCGCCTGCTCTTACCCTCCCCCCAACTTCTCCCCCATTTCGTTTACTACCGCCATCCCCACTATTCTCACTGCATGACCCGTAGTTTCTAGCTAAACCCTCCCCCCAGGCTCCTAGTTTAAAATCTCCTCCAACCTTCTAACCATCCTTCCCCCCAGCACTGCTGCCCCCTCCTCAGTCAGGTGCAATCCATCACGACAAAAGAGATGGCGCCTGACTGAGAAGTCCACCCAGTGTTCCAGGAACACAAACCCCTCTTTCCTGCACCAATCCCTAAGCCACACATTTACCTCCCTAATCTCCCTCTGCCTCCCTGGACTAGCGCGTGGCACGGGTAATAATTCCGAGAATATTACCTTTGATGTCCTTGCCTTCAGTTTCTTTCCTTAGTCCCTATAGTCTTTCTTAAGGACATCCCACCTTCCGCTAACTTTGTCATTGGTACCAACGTGCACCAAGACCGCCGGGTCTTTCCCAGCCCCTCCCAACAATCTATCTAACTGGTCCGCGATGTGCCGTACCCGAGCACCCGGGAGACAACAGACTGTACGGCGATCACGGTCCCGGTAGCAGATTGCCCTATCTGCCTTCCTGATGATAGAATCCCCTACCACCACCATCTGACTAGGTACCTCACTATCTTTTATCCCAACCGCGCCAGAGGGACCGCTCCTCTGGATGCTAGAGGGAGCAGTCTCCTCCGGCACCGTCATTTCTTCACTATCATCCTCCGATTCCTCGTCCAGTCGGGCAAATTTGTTCGGGTTTGATAGTTCAGAGATGTCGAGCCTCCCCCTCTTTTTCTTCCTTCTAACTGTGACCCAGCTGGCTACCTGATCATCATCCTCTTCTACCAGTGACCCCTCCTGCAACTCCTCCACCGTTCTGTCTAAACTTCGCTCGAGATTGTGAATCTCCCTCAGTCGCGTAACGGTTTGCTCTAGATCAGTTACCTGGGCTTCCAGGGTAACCGTTCGCACACACCTCGTGCAGATGTAATCACACTGGGCCGGTAGCTCCAGGTGTGCATACATCTTGCACGACATACACTGAGTGAGGTCCCCAATCACAGCCCCTCCCATATTGTTTGTAAGGTCTAACTCCCTGTTACTCTCAAAGAAAAAGCAGCAAAAATAAAAAGTAGAAGACAAACAATCTCACTTATACAATAATTAAGCTGGCTTATACTTATCTATCTTTGTGCGGTTCTTGGTCCTTCACTTTTATGCAGCCGTAGTACTCTCTCCTGCGGCACCTATACTCCACTTAGCAGTTGTTCCAGCTCACTGTTGTTCCAACCTCATGGAGCTAGAGAGGTGCTGCAAAGAGGAGTGGGCAAAACTGCCCAAAGATAGGTGTGCCAAGCTTGTTGCATCATATTCAAGAAGACTTGAGGCTGTAATTGCTGCCAAAGGTGCATCAACAAAGTATTGAACAAAGGCTGTGAATACTTATGTACATGTGATTTCTTAGTTTTTTATTTTTAATAAATTGACAAAAATCGCAAAAAAACTTTGTTCACATTGTCATTATGGGATATTGGCCCTCATTCCGAGTTGTTCGCTCGGTAAAAATCTTCGCATCGCAGCGATTTTCCGCTTAATGCGCATGCGCAATGTTCGCACTGCGACTGCGCCAAGTAAATTTGCTATGCACTTAGTAATTTTACTCACGGCTTTTTCATAGTTCTGGCGATCGTAATGTGATTGACAGGAAATGGGTGTTACTGGGCGGAAACAGGCCGTTTTATGGGCGTGTGGGAAAAAACGCTACCGTTTCCGGAAAAAACGCAGGAGTGGCTGGAGAAACGGAGGAGTGTCTGGGCGAACGCTGGGTGTGTTTGTGACGTCAAACCAGGAACGACAAGCACTGAACTGATCGCAGATGCCGAGTAAGTCTGGAGCTACTCAGAAACTGCTACGAGGTGTGTAATCGCAATATTGCGAATACATCGTTCGCAATTTTAAGATGCTAAGATTCACTCCCAGTAGGCGGCGGCTTAGCATGGGCAAATCTGCTAAAATCCGCTTGCGAGCGAACAACTCTGAATGACCTCCATTGTGTATAGAATTGTGAGGGAAAAAATAATTTATTCCATTTTGGAATAAGGCTATAACATAACAAAATGTGGAAAAAGTGAAGCGCTGTGAATACTTTCCTGATGCACTTTATTTATTATTGGCCAATAATGTTAATAAGAACATTTTAAATTATGAATAGAATAATACTTTTATATTAATTATGGCCATATTAATTAATGATATGTACATCCATGATGGAACATGTGCTACAATATTTTTATATAACTGGTGCTTCAATCATTAATAGGGCCCCAATTAACATAACAAAAGATTTTTCTGTATAATTTTAAATTATATTATTTTTAAACATTATTGCTCTAATAATAAAATATTTGAATCATTTATGGCTGAACAATATTTTAATACAGTTTTGGGGCCCTGATTATTAGTGACACACTAATATACAGTATATATTTAATGTGGCTGGTCATTATTTTCGTCCTAGAGAGATTGCTCAAATTCTATGCAGTCAGATCCATTTTTCCTGTGATTTTCCGGTGAGTTTATAATTTTTTACCTGCCACAAATCTCTGAAGCCTGCCGTTGATCTTCATACTAATCCTCAAAATCGACTACCGTTAGGTAACTTTAAATGTAAAGTTGCCGGAAAGCCCACAGCAGTTTCCAGCGAATTTAAACTCCCTGAAAATTTGCAACCCAGTACATTCCCCCTGTAAGGGTTATTATGGCAGTGGGTGGTGGATTTGCCCAAAAATGTTGACTTTCTTCCTTCACAGTATAGCAGTTCCATTCTTCTTTTGTGAGACGGAAACAGAATGTCCAATTTATTTTAATAAACCAGCAATCTTGCTGGAAAAAAAATCTAAAATTAAAGTAACTCCTGGCATGTAAGTACAGAACAGCAAAGAAAAGGGCACCATAAACCATAAACTTGATGACGGTTGCAAATGTCTAATTGTACTAAAAACATCTCATATTTATATTACACTTAAATGTGAAGAGTAACTAATTTGTTCCATGACTCGGCTTATGCTTTCTGCATATAACTGTCGTCTATTTCATCCTTCCTTTGATAAATCATTGTCTTTTTTTATAGTAAAATTTTGAAACTTAAAAAAAAAAAAATCTCAAAGTTCTCTGGTTTAATCCACATGGAAGAAAAAAGGGGGGTGTTGTAGGTGCACTGTCTCTAGCATTACTGATATCATACAGCTTAGCATATAATAAATAGTGGAGTTTAGTTATGAATTGATCAATGCATGAAGCTGCAGCCCCGCGGCAAGGGACTCCACTCTGCTGCAGTACCTAACACTATAGGGGTTCAAACCTAGGGCACGGGACCCCCCAAAAAACCACAGCCAAGCAACCCCAGGGCATCGCAGGGAATAATTATGTGTAGTGAGAAGGATTAAGGGATAGGTGAGAAAAAAAGGGTGTTATGGGGTGAATTAATATAAGTGAAAAAAATGTGTAACATGTATAATAAACAAACGGTGAAAGTGCCAAATTAAATGTAATGCTGCGATGCCCTGTTGTCCCCCAGCCACGGCAGTCCAGGAGGCCCCGTACCCCAGGAGCCACCCCATTTCTGACCTATTGTTCTGAATAATTGGACTTACCTAGAATTGTGCCATATTCACAAGTGCAGTCATGCTAGGTACCCTAGTTAAAATAAATGAGGGTCAGGATAAAGACAAAAGAAAATATATGTCAAGAAAAATTATATGTATATGACCCAATGCTAAATGTCAGGACTGCCATCAGAAATTGTGGGGCCTGGTACTGACCAAATACAGGGCCCCCACCCACCAAAAAAAACAAAAATATTCTGCCACACTGCTCCACCCCAGGAAAGGCTTATTTTAAGTCCTCCATGTGCATCAGCCCATTGTTGTTGTGCAGCCTGTGCAGCTCCAGGTATTGGCGGCAGGAGCCAGGGGTGGGCCCCCTCTCTATAAGAAACCGGGTCTTCAGTCCCCCCCTGATGGCTGCACTGCTAAATGTTACGACACAGGTGAAGTATAAACAACACCCATTTAATTGTATACCCTGCTGCATTTGTACTGCTGCTAGGAAGAGGGTATCACGGAAACAGGTTTGTTTGTTTTTTTTTAAATATCTTTAATGGATTTTTCATATATAAGAGTAGAAAAAGAAAACAATACAATACAGAATAACTGTATACAAAGTACAAAATAAGCAACTGTGGATAAGGCAAAACAGAATAGTACCAGCAGTACAATGGGCAGCAATAAACTTTGGGGGAAAGATTCCTAGGACATTTCAAAATAGCAGTATATACTGTAATATTGCGAATGCCAAGCCCAGGATAATTACACAAAAATAAAATGTATACAATTATTCAAAGAAAGTACATCACAAGATCATAGAGAGAAAGAAAGAAGAACGACAAGGATATGAGGTAAGAGGGGGGGGGAGGGGCTACAGATGTCATAAAAAGAACCATCTCAAGAGAAGTAGGAGTACCAAAATATATACATAGATAATAGAAGGGCCATATCGACTGATAGTGGTAACCTAGAATGTAAATAGAAACCATCAATTCATGGGAATACAGATTCTGTGGTAGGATTTCCAACTAAGGGAGTCAAATAATTGTAGTATATGGTGTTGTTGTGAGGGAGGGAGAGAAAGATTCAATATAAGGGCTCCATTTCCTGTGAAAACGTAAAGCGTTACGATCCAGATCCGGAAGAGTGGACTGATGTTCAAGGTACAATGTAGTAGTAAGAATGGACTTAAGGTTTTCAAGGGAGGGGGAGGTTCGAAATATCCAGTGATTTAAAATCAAATCCCCCCCCCCAAAGTCAATAAAACATATAGAAATGGGACATAGTGGGCCTGGGAAGGGGGTAGACGCCAGGCGGTAGTTTTAAGGCCAAGGATTGCTGCTGGGTCCATAGGGAGAGAAATTTGAAAAGTAGATTTTAAATACCACAACACTTTGTGACAAAATCGTTTCACTTTCGGACATTGCCAAAAGTTGTGCATAAAAAGAGCGTTAGGCGCTTTACATTTGGGACAATATCCGGTTTCCGTAGAAACCATATATTTACGCTGCCAAGGGGCAATATAATCCTGGGGGAGAAATTTAAAATGGATCTCCTGGAGTTGGGCGGAGTGTAAGGCCTTCAAAATAGAAGAAAGGGGGGAAAGGAAGCAATCCTCAAGTGTAGCCCAGGACCAATCACTTGACCAGTTAGAAATCATAGTGGGCCACAGAACATCAGGCATGCTAGAGAGTAAATCGCGGTACAACCAACTGACCTTATAAGAGAAGTTTTGCATTGTTAACAGAGGAGATAAAGGGTCATTCCTCCGCTCGTGCACAGGAGGAATAGAGAAAGATTGCACATAGTGACGAACTTGAAGAAACATATAAAAATCAGACGGGAGCACACCGTGTCTCTCAGCTAGGTCCGCAAATGACAACACATTTCCACCAGGATCAAACACGTCACGAATAAGGTCAGTACCCTTAGACTTCCACATGAGAAATTTTTTATTGTCAAAAGATGGGGTGAAACAAGGGTTCCCACAGAAGGGAATAAAGGGGGAATATTCTGGGTTTCTATGTAATGCTTTATTGATAACCCACCACGAGAGGTAGGCGTCCCAAAAAAGAATGTTCGAACACACTACGGGTGGGAGTAGGGTTTTGGGGATATGAAGAATAGCCCTGAGATCATAAGGATGCACAATGGCCTGCTCAATAGCATGATTTACATATGAAGAAGTACCCAATAACCAGTCTGAAATATATCGAAAGGTCACAGCTCAAAAATGCTAAGAGGTCAGGGACGGCTAAACCACCATCTTTGCGAGGCAGTTTGAGTTTAGGAAGGGAAATCCTAGATCTCTTGTGGTTCCACAAAAATTTAGAGAACATTCGGTCATAGAGCAATAGATCATTTCGAGGGGGTTGGACAGGTAACATCTGAAGAAGATAAGAGATTTGGGGAACACAATACTCTTTAAAATGGCTACTCTCCCTAATAGGGACACAGGGAGGGAGGACCAAGTAGTTAGTAGTTGGGATACTTTGTTAAAGACAGGTGTATAATTAACAGAGTAGAAATCTGAAATATTAACTGGAATATAAATTCCCAAGTATTTTAGTTTAGAGGTAATTAGCTGGAATTGAGTAAGCGTGGGCGAGGAGGGATGTACACAAGCAGTCGGAGTGAGTGGCAAGAGCTCAGACTTGGAAGTATTTATGCGATATCCCGCAAAAGAGCCAAAAATAAAAATAACTTGCATAACTAGGGGGTCAGAGGTCTCAGGATTCTAAATGAAAAGGAGCATGTTATCCGCGAACAAGCTGACACGGAGCTCAGGGTCCCGGACCATCACTCCAGAGTAACCAGAGAGATGGCGCAATTTGATGGCAAGGGGTTCTATGGTGATGGCGAATAGCAATGGGGATAGGGGACAGCCCTGCCTAGTACCCACGTGAAGGGGAATAGGATTAGATAATTATCCATTGCACATGATGCGAGATGCTGAGGGGGAATATAGAGTGCGTAGCTTGTTGATCAAATCCAGCGGAAACCCGAACTTATCCAGCGTGGTATACAGGTGATCCCAGCTAACAATGTCAAAAGCCTGGAGTGGAACCAAGTAGCCGCCGCAATAACTTTACGAATGTTATTAGTGGAGTGTCGGCCTGAAATGAAGCCTGTTTGATCAGGGTGGATAATAGAAGGAAGTAAACCTTTTAATCTATCAGCAATAATTTTGGTAAATAATTTATAATCAACATTGAGGAGGGAGATAGGGGGGGGGTAAGAACCAGGGTCCATATCAGGTTTGGGAAGAAGACGGACCAGAGCATCGTTGAAATATAAAGGGAGAGAGTGAGAGGCCAAGATTTTATTAAATACCAAGGTCAGAGGGTCCACCAATATAGGCAAAAACATCTTATAGAATCCTTCGGGCCCTGGGGCCTTTAACGGTTTAAGGCTTTTAATTGCTTTTTCCACCTCTTGCGCGGTGATCGGGGAACATAGGCCACTGGTAGCAGTATTCGAGGCAGGGAAACAGATTCCCAAAAATAATTTTTAGCCTGTTCATCAGTAGGGGGATGGGAATATATAGCAGTGTCAAAATCTGAGAGGAGCTGCGCCATATCAACAGATTTGGTAGCTAACGAACCATCAGCGCGTTTAAGTGTCTGAATCATTGAAGAAGGCACAGAACCCTTCAGAAGATTGGAAAGGAGGCGGCCCGTCTTATTGCCAAACCTATAAAAGTGATGATTTTTGTGGAAAGTATGATGGTCACCCATCATCGCTAATACAGCATTAAACTGGGATTTACAATCCAGGTACACTTTTTTCGAAGAGGGGGAGGGGTGCTATTTGAAATACTGATAGGCTTCAGTTAAACTACGCTGAGAAGTTTGTAAACTCTGAGAGTAAGTGTTTCTTCCTCGAGGAGACATATTCTATGAGTCGGCCACGGATAACCGCTTTTGAGGTCTGCCAGAACATTAAAGGATCAGTAGCAGAAGTAGTTTCATTATCCAGTCTGAACTCTTCCCATAACACCTCTAATTTATTCCAAAACTGCAGGGAAGAGGTAAAAGCAGTTGGGAAACGCCAGCATTTAATGGAACCACAATCTAGTGAAGTAGTAAGGGATGTCCATACTAACGCATGGTCTGAAAGAGAGAGAGTTTCCATTTGTGCCTCAGTATTCTGGGGGACTAAGGAGTCTGACAATAATAGGAAGTCAATCCTAGATAAAGTGCCATGAGCAGCCGAGAGACACGAGTACTCCCTGTCCGTAGGGTGGAAGAATCTCCAGACATCAGTTAATTGTAATTGTTGTGCAAAGAAGGGGACACCCAGGGCAGGGGGGGGGGGGGGGGGGGGAGGGGAGAGTGTGCACGGGCAGAGGAGTTTGTGTCCATATAAGCAGAGACAACAATATTGAAGTCCCCGCCCACAATCATAGGGCAGGAGACAAATGGATATAGTTTGGTTAGAAGACTCTTAAAAAAAAAAAAATACCTTAGAATATGAGTTCGGGGCATATACAGTACATAAAACATAGTGTTATATAGCATAATCTCCAAAAAAAGAAATCTACCATCAGGGTCACATATGGAGGTAAGAACCTTGATGTGCAAGTTACGTTTAGCAAGGATTAGGACACCTCTAACTTTAGAAGAATAGGGGGCATCAGAGAGCAACTGCCAACCCAGAGCACCCAACTTTTGGGCCTCCGGGGGGAGGTGGTGCTGTAAGAACACCAAGTCCATATGTAGTCTATTTAAATAAAGCAGGATCTTCTTCTGCTTAACAGGGAAGTGGATTCCCCCAACATTCCATGTACCTACTTTAATAGAAGACATATGGCAACATACATTGAGCAGTTATACGTAAAAACATCTCGCATACCCCAAGATACTTGAGGGCAGAGGGAGACACAAGAGGAGGGGAGGAAGGGAGAAGGAAGAAAAACAGTGGAAACATAGAAAACAAGAAGTAAGAGACCCGCAGGGGGGTCCCACAGTAACAATTGTAGAGTAACTTCACGGGAAAATAGGAGAAATATTAACAATATGCGGTAAGGAGTACACTTCCCCTAGCCAACTACCACTATATCGAACGGCATAGGGAGAGGGTAGAGGATAGGGGAGGGGGGGGGGGGGGTACAGAGGAGCGTCCAGAACAATGATATTCGCTGTCTAAACATATTGAAAAAACATGGAGATCATTGAGATCTACAGAGAAGCAGCAGTGAACAGAATATGTGAAAACATAATTACAGCAGAAGGAAAAGTTATAAGCTGGTATAGATATACATCACCCAGAGGACCAGTAGGAGTGTAAGGAAATAGTCCATATGAACCAGGCATGTCCAAACTGCGGCCCTCCAACTGTTCTGAAACTACATATACCAGTATGCCCTGAAACAGTTTTGCTGTCAGAGAATGCTAAAGCTGTGTCAGGGCATGCTGGGATGTGTAGTTTCTCAACAGCTGGAGGACCGCAGTTTGGACATGCCTGATATAAACCAACGTAGGGACCTGCGGACCATGAGGTGAGGGAAAGAAAAAGAGGTATTATAAATGGCAACGTGGAGGGAGCAACAATGGATCAGGAAAGTTCCAATACGAAGGTCGGGGGCTGTGGATTCCGAAACGAAAGCAGCAGCATCCTGAAGGGTAGTAAAATCTTTGAAGGATGAGCCATTAAAGATTCTCAAGCGTGCGGGGTAAAGCAGTGCAAACTTGCGGCCCTCGTGTGTCAATTTAGAGCAGACATGGGAGAACGCCTTTCTGAGCCTGGTGAGCTCCGGGGAGAAATCTTGAAAAAGTAACAGCTTGGCATCTTCCCAAACGAGATCCCGTATGTGGCGGGAGGCAGACCACAGTGCTCCTTTTTGGAAGAAGTTGAGACAGCGAAACAACACAGCTCGTAGATGAGGAGATGTAGAAGAGGGATGGGCAGGACCCATTCTGTTGGCACGTTGCACCACTAGGTCTGAGCAGACATCTTGTACTCCAAGGAGATCAGGTAATGTATGGTGGAGAAAGTGATAGAGAGCCGGTCCCTTTACTGACTCTGGCAGCCCAATGAGCCTGAGGTTGTTGCAACGCAATCTATTTTCTAGGTCGTCAAGCTTTGACCACACCATGTTTTCAGATTTTTGCAGTTCAGCAGAAATATCAGAAAGTTCAGCAATTTTCTGAAAATTTTCACCAGCGGTATGCTCCACATGTAATACACGCTTAGCCAACTGTTTGTATTGACTCTTGATATCCAGGACAGTTTGTTGCAGTGCTGCAGCATGTAACTGTGCTTGTTCCTGGAACATAGGCTGCAGTTTCCTTCACACCCCTAACAATGTCTCCATAGGACAAGGAGTGAGCAGGGGGTGAGAGGGCAGTGAGCCACAAGCAGATCCAGACCCAGCAGAGGCATTAGACACGGGAGGCAGAGGAGCATCTGCTGCTTGAGCTCCATGGTCCAGGGAAGCCGCGGTGGCCATCTTGGAAGTGGAGCCGCTGGGAACATCGGGCTTGGCGCGGGGTGCTTTGCCCTGTATAGCGGGGGCCAGAAACCTGTCCATACAGGGGAGCCTGGGACACAGAGGGTGAGTGGGGGAACAGACCGCTCAGTGGACGCCCGGGGAGCTGTGTCAGTCCATGCAGCGCCGGTACCAGAACCACGGAAACAGGTTTGTGGGCTGCTGAAGTGACACTGATAATGTCCAAGTTGGGCCTACCTCTCCCAGCTGTTCTTGCAGCTGCCGTGACCATCATGAAGTGCCCAGGAAGCGTAGAGTTAGTCAGAAAGTGATGTCCTCAAAAGAAATGGGAAATACTTAAGCAGGAATAGGAAAACATCATTTTTTTAATTGGGAACAGCAATCAGCAAGCATAATATCTGCGGGCCTTGCAGCATTGGGTCAGCAAGTCAGACATGGTTTTCTATTACTTGTGAGTTGTGATTATCGTCATCATCATATATTTGAACCTGCCCTTGACTACATGCAAAGCATTTGCCTTCGACAGCCCCTTGCTCTCCCCTGCTAGTTGCCATACTGATGGATCCCCATGCAGCCTGTATACAAAATAACAAATATCTTTGGTGTTGTGTTTAGGTCATAAGATCACAAGATTGTACTTTATGCTTTCAACATGATTCTTCCATTACTAAAACCCCACTTTTACCCTTAACATTTGCATAAGGAAATCCAAAATTATAGTGATCTTTCATTTTACAAGATAAAGATATGAATCAGAGATCATGGCTTTTAATTTACCTATGGATAAGCTGTTTATCCCTAAACTCAATTTTAATGTCAGATGGCAACCTTGAAACCTTAAATCACAAATATGAAAAATAGTTATGCAAGTGTGCAGTCAGCACGAGCTGGAATGGGGATGGTCAGACCCTCCAATATAAAGAAAGAAAAGTAGGGTGTACCAGCGCTGTCTGTAAAAATCATGTACAAGGGACGGTTTGCTTCATGTAGATAATTTATTTCTTAAAATATATACAGGTTGAGTATCCCTTATCCAAAATGCTTGGGACCAGAGGTATTTTGGATATTGGATTTTTCCGTATTTTGGAATAATTGCATACCATAATGAGATATCATGGTGATGGGACCTAAATCTAAGCACAGAATGAATTTATGTTTCATATACACCTTACACACACAGCCTGAAGGCCATTTTATCCAATATTTTTTATAACTTTGTACATTAAACAAAGTGTGTCTACATTCACACAATTCATTTATGTTTCATATACACCTTATACACACAGCCTGAAGGTCATTTAATACAATATTTTTAATAACTTTGTGTATTAAACAAAGTTTGTGTACATTGAGCCATCAAAAAACAAAGGTTTCACTATCTCACTCTCACTCAAAAAAGTCCGTATTTCGGAATATTCCGTATTTCGGAATATTTGGATATGGGATACTCAACCTGTATATTAAAAAATATATAAAATAAAACAAGAGTGTATAATAGCACTATTATACACCATATCTTGATTTATTTTATATATATTTTAAGAAATAAATTGTTTTTATCTATATGAAGCAAACCGCCCCTTGTACATGATTTTTACAGACAGCACTGGTACACCCTCCTTTTCTTTTGAAACCTTAAATACCTTGGAGTCTTTATCACAAAGTTCTTTGATACAGTATACGCTGCCAATTATGACTGACTGATAGTGATTTAATTCCAACCTAACAGACTGGAACAAACCTACTACTTTAGAGTTTGGCCAAGTAGTAGCAGTCAAAATGTCTGTGGTTGCTAAACTTCTATACCAGTGGCAACCCTCCTTATTCATGTTCCCTCTACTATTCTTAATAGCCTGAATCAATCTCTCGAAATCATCTGGGCTGGTTGGAAACCCAGGTTAAAGATGCAAATCATATGCAAACAACACCTTGATGGAGGCCGTGGTGTTCCTAACCTCACTAAATACTAAGAAACACATTTGCCTCACTGCATTTTCTGACATTCTGCCTAAACGCATTCAGGAGCAGATTTGCTAAATATTTATTCTCCATTCTCAGTTCTACAAATCTTCTAGAAGAAAAACCCAGAAAGATCAATTTAAATTACTACTGTGAATTTTTCATTGTAATTATGGGACTTTTGCACCTGCAATAACCAGCTGATATCCTTTTACCATCAGTTTGCTTCCTTGATGGATAATCAAAACTTTTAGCCTGGAGAGCACCATGCAGAGTTCCATCTTTGATTGGCCTAAAACTTACTCTACCCCATACAGATTAACTCATTATTCACCAGCCCCTTCTCCAGATTTTCACTCCCCCATAGCCTTTTCTTCCAATTTTTGCATGTTAGACAATTTTATCATTCATCCTTCAGATACTTGCAATTGCACCATTGGAGTTGATCTTTTTGTTGAAATTTCATTCAGAAGCCTAATATCTTCTATTTACCAACTAATACTATCCCACAAATAACCCCATAAAGAGGCACAGAAACTTGCTTCGGAGAAGGAAGCTGGTGTGGCTCTGGATTCGGATCAGTGTTCCAAAAAAAAAACACACAGAAAAATATTTTCTAAAACCTCCATTTTAGCAAGAATCAAAGAGAATTCTTTCAAACCTTTCTGTAGGTGGTACTGAGGGGGTAATTCAGACCTGATTGCTCGCTAGCATTTTTTGCAGAGCTGTGATCAGGGCAGAACTGCGTATGCACCGCAATGCGCAGGCGCATTGCACAGGTACAAAGCGGATCGCCGCTCAGCGATGGGTTTGTGCGAAGAATCCATTCGCATGGGCGATCACAAGGAGATTGACAGGAAGAAGCCGTTTGTGGGTTGCAACTGACCGTTTTCTGGGAGTGGTTGGAAAAACGTAGGCGTGTCCAAGCGTTTGCAGGGCGGGTTCCTGACATCAATTCCGGTCCCGGACAGGCTGAAGTGATCGCAGCGGCTGAGTAAATCCTGGGCTACTCAGAGACTGCACAAGATCTGTTCGTACAGCTCTGCTACACATGCGTTCGCACACTTTCAAAACTAAAATACACTCCCCTAAGGGCGGCAACTATCTGTTCGCAGCAGTGCAAAAAAACCCTAGCGAGCGATCAGGTCTGAATTAGGCCCTGAGTGCAGACACACCTTAACTCCATCTTCCCTCACTCCCCCAACATGTACTGGAGGTCAGATTATTAAAACATGAAAAGAAGAAAGTACGATCTTGGCGGAGCAAACCATAAACTAGGTAGGTGAGTGCCCTGCCGAGAGAGTACTTTCTTCTGTTCATGTTTTAATAATAATCACGGTCATTTTAAAATAAAATATCTACCTGGACTCAGTGGTTACTACTGTATGCAGAGTCTTTCTCTTATATAGACTCTTAAACATGCCATTACATCGCTGGTGTATATCATACTATAACTCAGTAAGTCACACTTTGCCTGTGGTCTGTAAACAGGTATAATTAAATGACTGTCTACATTGGGCTTTAGGTTTGTTGCCCTACTAAGACTGTTGCAAATTGACACTAAAGTTCTTGAGACACTCCATGGTCTGAAACAAATTTCTGTAATAAGTGCATGCAAAGGATTACACAACCTTGTAGACTTGGTTATGGATGCAGTACAGCAGCATTATACCAAACCAGGTGGCTTTCCTGGCCAGAGAACATCATCATGAACACATCACTAGCACTGAGCAGCTATGTTCTAAGTTGACATTTTAGTATGTGGATTCTGATACCTTGCTCAGTTAGACTAGACAGTCATTGTGACATCTAGTGGTTGTGATAGCACGTGTGTGTCTTTGTAAAATAGGTTATGTGTATTAATTGCAGTTAATCAATAGCTTACTTCCAAAGCTTAACCAAATGTAGCAGTTATGTAATTATACCGTTCTGTAACTACAGGTTACCTGTCTGATAGTGGGCAGTAGGAAGATACTGGAATAGTTCCAGGAATATGCAAACTTTAGCTTGCTCTGGTCACCAGTTCCTAACCCTGTAAAATACACATAGGATGATGTGGAAAGAACTTATTGCAAAAGGGACCTATTGTACCACTGCCAATCTGCTGGAATGCAGTACCTGCTCATAACGTCATGTCTCCTATCTGATTGCTGCTCTTTGCAGGTTACATAACCTGATGGAATCATGCTGTTTACGTACATAACGACCAGCTATGTCATATTATGGATAGATCTCAAACTGATCAAATACATAAATATTGCTGATCTATATGACCCCATCTGGTGTCGCCTTGTTGGAAAAAAACAGGTTTGGTTATTTTATATCTGTTTAGTAAATACACTGTATACATTGTTTAGAGCATTTCATTGTTTTAAGTCTTTGCTGTTTGTTATTATATCTACAGTTTTTTACATTTAAGTTTACAGTACATATTTACATTTTGTTTTCCAGGAGTCTCGTGCATCTGGATCTTCTGTTTTAAGTATACCAAAGTCCGTTTTTGTTCCAAGAATAATTCGTGTTAATCTCAGGGATTTAATATTCTGTATGGAGCAAGAACGAAGAACATGTCATTCTTTGTCACTGTACCAAGCCCTCTTGAAGTGAACTTTAGTGCATTACTGTTAACGTAGTATTGTTTTTGTTGGTGCACTATATTGGTGTATTTCATGAATATGTCTTAGTAGAAAATATTTTTTTTGTTACAGGTTTACACACACACACACACACACACACACACACACACACACACACACACACACACACTTAAACATAATCTGGTTTGTAGTTTGGATGTTCCTGCTAAGCAAGTAGTTTGAGTTGCCAAAAAAAACTATGATGTTTGTAAACATTTTTAAAGGAAACCACAATTTTCACACAAAGATTGCTTCATCTATGTAGGATTTGGGGGTATTTTGATTATGTAACTGCTAAAAAGCATTACCCGTGAAATAAACCCAAAGAACCAGTTTCAAAGCCAGATTTTTCTGTGTTCAACAATTTAATGCATTTACTGTGTGCAGCTTCTGGGTAACAGAATACTGTTGTAGCAGGAAATGTTTTTGTAGGATTTTTTTCTCTATATGCAAAATATGTTTCAGAATATTGGATGAAATCACCATTTTTAGATAACCTTTTTAGTACTCTAGATATACTGGGTAAACTTTCTCTGTAGCGATTCATATTTTATATACATTCTCGATAGTTGTCCTGTGCTTTTTAAATAATTTTTACAAGTATAGTTAAAGTATTTTTTCTTCTAGTGGCTGTTTTTTTTTCTCCTTTCATTTAATTAAAAGGTAACATGGTGGCACATTGGTTAGTTTTGCTGCATCACAGCACTATAAGGTATTTGAGGCCCCATCCTCCTTGTCACTCCATTCCTGTCTTTATTCTAAAGTGTGGGGTTCATGAGCATAGCACCACAACGCTAGGATTTATGGGACTGTCTCATACCTCCCAACATTGCATTAGGGGGCGTGGCCTATTGGAAAAGGGGCATGACCTCACGGCGAGTGTCACAATCGCAAGCCACGCCCCCATTTTCGTCTCTGCCGTGAATAGACACTGTGCGCATGCGCACAGCATCTATTCACCGCTGCTCTGCTCAGAGCAGCGAGTGGCAGGGGGTATCTCCCAACTGCCCCCCCCACCTGCGGGACTCTGTGACCCGCGGGTGGGACAGCTGGACAGACTGTAAAAATTGTGACTGTCCCGCCAAAATCAAGACCGTTGGGAGGTATGCAGTCTTATGCCTGGAGAAAGTCTGTGTTAGCACTGCAACAGAGGAGTCTGGATTCCTTGGACTTCACAAACAACTTGTGCTGATTGCCTACTTCTGTCTTTGCCGATATGGCTGTCAAATGGTCCAGATGAGGGGTCAGGGTAAGCCTAGATTTCTCTAACGTCCTAGAGGATGCTGGGAACTCCGTAAGGACCATGGGGAATAGACGGGCTCCGCAGGAGATAGGGCACTTTAAGAAAGCTTTGGATTCTGGGTGTGCACTGGCTCCTCCCTCTATGTCCCGCCTCCAGACCTCAGTATTACACTGTGCCCAGTGGATGAAGGGCGCACTGCAGGGAGCTCTCTTGAGTTCTTTGCTACAGAAAGCATTTTGTTTGGATTTTTACTTTTTTCACAGGGAGCACTGCTGGCAACAGGCTCCCTGCATCGAGGGACTGAGGAGAGAGGGGCAGACCTACTTAACTGATAGGATCTGCTTCGTCGGCTACTGGACACCATTAGTTTCAGAGGGGGTGAACACAGGTTCGTCCTGGGCGTCCACCCCCGGAGCCACGCCGCCGTTCTCCTCACAGAGCCAGAAGAACAGAAGCAAGAAGACGTCTCAGGCGGCAGAAGCCTTCAGCTTCACAGAGGTAACGCACAGCACTGCAGCTGTGCGTCATTGCTCCACATCACCTCACACACTCCGGTCACTGTATGGGTGCAGGGCGCAGGGGGGGGGGGGGGGGGTGCCCTGGGCAGCAATAATAACACCTCTTAGATGGCAAATAGGTATATACATGTACAGCTGGGCACTGTACATGTATATAATTGAGCCCCCGCCATTTTACACGATTTTGAGCAGGACAGAAGCCCGCCACCGAGGGGGCGGGGCTTCTCCCTCAGCACTCACCAGCGCCATTTCTCTCTCCACAGAACGCTGAGAGGAAGCTCCCTGGACTCTCCCCTGCTTACACACGGTGAAGGGAGTTTAAAAAGAGAGGGGGGGGGGGCACATAATTGGTGGATAAAGTATAATACAGCGCTGCTGGGGAAAAGCATTCTGTGTTGGTCTCCAGGGTTGTTGCGCTAAGGTGTGTGCTGGCATACTCTCTCTCTCTGTCTCTCCAAAGGGCCTTTCAGGGGATACTGTCTTCAGAAAGTTTCCCTGGGTGTGTGCAGTGTGTCGGTACGTGTGTGTCGACATTTGATGAGGAAGGCTCGCTTAATGTGGAGGGGGAGTGCTTGAATGTCAGGTCGCCGTCGGCAACGCCGACACCGGACTGTGTGGATATGCTGAATGTCTTGAATGCAAATGTAAATCTCCTGCATAAAAGATTAGACAAAGCTGAAGCTAGGGATCAGTCAGGTAGCCAGTCCGTGCCTGTCCCTGTGGTGCCAGGACCTTCATGGTCTCAAAAGCGCCCCATATCCCAGGTCGCTGACACAGATACTGACTTTAGTGTCGACTATGAGGATGCAAAATTACAGCCGAAGGTGGCAAAAGGTATTAGGTACATGATTATTGCCATAAAAGAGGTTTTGCATATCACGGAGGAACCCCCTGTCCCTGACACGAGGGTTCACATGTATAAAGGGAAAAAGCCTGAGGTCACGTTTCCGTCCTCATTTGAGCTAAGCGAATTATGCGAAAAAGCTTGGGAATCTCCGGATAGGAGACTCCATGTTCCCTTTTCCACAGAAGGATCGGATACGATGGGAATCTGCGCCTAAAGTAGACAAGGCGCTGACACGCTTATCCAAGAAGGTGGCACTGCCTTCTCCGGATACTGCTTCCCTCAAGGATCCTGCTGATCGCAAGCAGGAAATTACCATGAAGCACATTTACATACATTCAGGAACTATAGTTAGGCCGGCCATGGCGTCGGCTAGGGTTTGTAGTGCTGTCGTGGCACGGGCAGACTCCTTATCTACGGAGATGGACATCTTAGATAGGGATACCATTCTAATGACCATGGAGCATATCAGAGATGCTGCCTTGTATATGAGGGATGCTCAGAGAGACATTTGTTTACTAAGCTCTAGAATAAACGCTATGTCTATTTCTGCTAGGCGGCTCTTGTGGACCCGACAGTGGACGGGAGACGCCGACTCAAAGCGGCATATGGAGTCATTGCCTTACAAGGGGGAGGAGTTGTTTGGAGAAGGCCTCTCGGACCTAGTCTCTACTGCTATGGCCGGTAAATCGAATTTTTTTACCTTATGTTCCCCCGCAGCATTCTAAGAAGGTACCACATTATCAAATGCAGTCCTTTCGTTCCAATAAAAAGAAGGTACGAGGATCGTCCTTCGTTGCCAGAGGTAAAATTAGGGAAAAAAGCTGCACTCAGCTAGTTCACAGGAGCAGAGGTCCTCCCCTACTTCCGCAAAGTCCAAAGCATGACGCTGGGGCTTTCCGGGGGGGGGTCAGATCAAGTGGGGGCACGTCTTCGTCTTTTCAGCCACGTCTGGGTTCAATCACAGGTGGATCCCTAGGCAATAGAGATTGTTTCCCAGGGATACAGACTGGAATTCGAAGACATGCCCCCTCGCCGGTTTTTCAAATCGGCTCTGCCGGCTTCCCCGTCAGAGAGGGAGCTAGTGTTAGTGGCAATTCACAAATTGTACATTCAACAGGTGATAATCAAGGTTCCTCATCTCCAGCAAGGAGAGGGTTATTATTCATCCCTGTTTGTGGTACCGAAACCGGACGGTTCGGTCAGACCCATTCTAAATCTAAAATCCCTGAACCTGTACTTGAAGAGGTTCAAGTTTAAAATGGAATCGCTCAGAATGGTCATCGCCAGCCTGGAGGGAGGGGATTGGATGGTGTCCCTGGACATAAAGGATGCGTACATTCATGTTCCGATTTTCCCCCCTCACCAGGCGTTTCTGAGATTTGCAGTACAGGATTGTCACTACCAATTTCAGACGTTGCCGTTTGGTCTTTCCACGGCCCCCGAGAATTTTCACCAAGGTAATGGCGGAAATGATGGTGCTCCTGCGCAAGCAGGGAGTCACAATTATCCCGTACTTGGACGATCTCCTTATAAAGGCGAGATCTCGGGAGAAGTTGCTGGACAGCGTGTCTCTGTCCGTGAAGACGTTGCATATGAACGGCTGGATTCTCAATTTACCGAAATCACAGCTAGTACCTGCAACGCGTCTGACCTTTTTGGGCCTGATTCTAGACACAGACCAAAAAAGAGTTTTTCTTCCGGTGGAGAAGGCTCAGGAGCTCATAGCCCTGGTCAGGAACCTTTTAAAGCCAAAAAAGGTTTCGGTGCATCATTGCACAAAGGTTCTGGGGAAGATGGTGGCTTCATACGAGGCCATCCCCTTCGGCAGGTTCCATGCGAGGACTTTCCAATGGGACCTATTGGACAAATGGGCCGGGTCCCATCTACAGATGCAGAAACGGATCACCCTGTCTCCCAGGGCCAGGGTATCTCTCCTGTGGTGGCTGCACAGTGCTCACCTCCTAGAGGGTCGCAGGTTCGGCATTCAGTACTGGATCCTGGTGACCACGGACGCGAGCCTCCGAGGTTGGGGGGCTGTCGCACTGGGAAGAAATTTCCAAGGTCTCTGGTCAAGCCTAGAGACTTGTCTCCACATCAATGTCCTGGAGTTGAGGGCCATTTACAACGCCCTACGCCAGGCGGAGGAGTGGCTTCAGAACAAACTGGTTCTGATTCAGTCGGACAATATCACGACAGTGGCTCATGTAAACCGCCAAGGCGGCACAAGGAGCAGAGTGGCCATGGCAGAGGCGACCAGGATTCTGCGCTGGGCAGAAGGCCATGTAAGCGCGCTATCAGCAGTGTTCATCCCGGGGGTGGACAACTGGGAGGCGGACTTCCTCAGCAGGCACGACCTGCATCCGGGAGAGTGGGGACTTCATCAAGAAGTCTTCACACAGATCGTGGATCGGTGGGGACTGCCTCAAATAGACATGATGGCGTCCCGTCTCAACAAAAAGCTAAAGAGGTATTGCGCCAGGTCAAGAGACCCTCAGGCGGTAGCGGTAGATGCTCTGGTGACACCATGGGTGTTCAGATCGGTCTATGTGTTTTCTCCTCTGCCTCTCATACCCAAGGTGTTGAGATTAATAAGACTAAGAAGGGTCAGAACAATTCTCATTGTTCCAGATTGGCCAAGGAGGACTTGGTAACCGGATCTGCAAGAGTTGCTCACAGAAGATTCGTGACCTCTTCCTCTAAGGCAGGACCTGCTGCAGCAGGGGCCCTGTCTGTTCCAAGACTTACCGCGGCTGCGTTTGACGGCATGGCGGTTGAACGCCAGATCCTCGCTGGAAAAGGGATTCCGGAGGAGGTCATTCCTACCCTGATCAAGGCTAGGAAGGATGTGACATCGAAACATTATCACCGTATATGGCGGAAATATGTTTCTTGGTGTGAGGCCAGAGCTGCTCCTACGGAGAACTTCCATTTGGGCCTTCTGCTTCACTTCCTTCAAACGGGATTGAATTTGGGCCTAAAATTAGGGTCCATAAAGGTCCAAATTTCGGCCTTATCCATTTTCTTTCAAAAAGAATTTGCTTCTCTTCCTGAAGTACAGACTTTTGTGAAGGGAGTGCTGCATATTCAGCCTCCCTTTGTACCTCCGGTGGCGCCTTGGGATCTTAACGTGGTATTAAGTTTCCTCCAGTCACCTTGGTTTGAACCACTCAAAACAGTAGAGTTGAAATACCTCACTTGGAAAGTGGTCATGTTGTTGGCCTTAGCTTCTGCAAGGCGGGTTTCGGAATTAGCGGCTTTATCATATAAAAGCCCATACCTGATTTTTCACGTGGATAGGGCAGAGTTGAGGACTCGTCCTCAATTTCTGCTCAAGGTGGTCTTATCTTTTCATATGAACCAACCTATTGACGTGCCTGTGGCTACACGGGACTTGGAGGACTCCGAGTCCCTGGATGTGGTCAGGGCTTTGAAGATTTACGTCACCAGAACAGCTAGGATCAGGAAGACTGAAGCTCTGTTTGTTCTGTATGCGGCCAACAAGGTTGGCGCTCCTGCTTCAAAGCAGACAATTGCTCGCTGGATCGGTAACACGATTCAGCAGGCGCATTCTATGGCAGGATTGCCATTGCCTAAATCGGTTAAGGCCCATTCCACTAGGAAGGTGGGCTCTTCTTGGGCGGCTGCCCGAGGGGTCTCAGCACTACAACTGTGCCGAGCTGCTACTTGGTCGGGGTCAAACACCTTTGCAAAGTTCTATAAGTTTGATACCCTGGCTGAGGAGGACCTCCTGTTTGCTCAATCGGTGCTGCAGAGTCATCCGCACTCTCCCGCCCGTTTGGGAGCTTTGGTATAATCCCCATGGTCCTTACGGAGTCCCCAGCATCCTCTAGCACGTTAGAGAAAATAGGATTTTACTTACCGGTAAATCTATTTCTCGTAGTCCGTAGAGGATGCTGGGCGCCCGTCCCAAGTGCGGACTTCTTCTGCAAGACTTGTATATAGTTATTGCTTACATAAGGGTTATGTTATAGTTGGTCGGTCTTGAACCGAGGCTATGTTACTTGTTCATACTGTTAACTGGGTAGTTTATCACAAGTTATACGGTGTGATTGGTGTGGCTGGTATGAATTTCGCCCTTATTACATAAATCCTTTCCTCGTACTGTTCATATCCTCTGGGCACAGTTTCTCTAACTGAGGTCTGGAGGAGGAACATAGAGGGAGGAGCCAGTGCACACCCAGAATCCAAAGCTTTCTTAAAGTGCCCTATCCCCTGCGGAGCCCGTCTATTCCCCATGGTCCTTACGGAGTCCCCAGCATCCTCTACGGACTACGAGAAATAGATTTACCGGTAAGTAAAATCCTATTTTTATGTTTTTCATTTATCCTATTTTAGTAAGAAGCAGAGCAAGAAAGGAAAAGTTTAAGTAGTTCATACTTCCCCTAGATCTACTGGCTGTTAGAGCTTCATGAGAAAAATCATGCGAAAAAAGGCCTTTCTACTTCTATGCATGTCTGTTGTTACCCAGTTTTGTTCTATTATTGTTCCAATTGTAAAGTGCAACGGTATATGCTGCACGGGTTTGGATTATTAGAACTACACTAAAAAGGTCTACCGTCAGTAGGTCTACTACCACTAATTGTAGACATGCATTAGGTCGACATGGTCAAAAGGTCGACATAGATTAGGGAGACAGTAGGAAAAGTCAGCAGGGTCAAAAGGTCGACACAAAAAAAGGTAGACACAATGTTTTTTGGGTGTTTTGACACTTTTCTGCCACAAACAAGCCCCATTAGTGTACTGCGTAGCACGCTTTCCTCGCAATGCTTCGAGCAAGGTGTCTCGCTCCTCTACCACTGTGCATGGCACAGGTTACTATTCCCAATCGTAATCCACATGGATGGTAAAGTATGAAAAAGTAAAAAAAAAAAAAAAAAAACTTGTCTACCATATGTGTGTCAACCATTTTCATTTCAACCTTTTGACCCTGCTGAACTGCCTACCTTTTACATGTCGGCCTTTTAACCCTGTCAACCTAATGCATGTCTACCATTAGTGGTAGACCTATTGACTGTAGACCTTTTTAGTGTAGATCTATAGTCCGGATACCATGCTGCGCTATATAAAAAACTTTATAATAATAATAATAATAATAATAATAATAATAGAAGCACATTGGGGATTAACCCCCTGTGTCCTCCTGCACACCAAGCTGTACCTGTACCAAGACATAAAAGACTATATATTTCTTCAAAATCCAGAGGTCTTTGTTACATACATTTGCAAATATATGATAAAGCCACCATGCCCCGACAAGGCTCCTCTGATGCTGGTGGTCCCTAACTCTAGGTCTGGGCCCGGGGTACAGAACCCTACAAACCGACAAAGGCCAGCCACCCCACGGCAGCACAATGCGAGAAGGTTAAAGTGCTAGTATGTGTTAATAAAAAAAAGCAAAATCTGTGCGTGGCTTGGCTGGCTGCTGGTGTAGTCGTGCAACAGAAAAGCTCCTGTGACTGATCTCTTTTAAAGGGGTTTTTGGCTTCATTTAGCACAGTTGCGCTCCTGCCTTTTGCCCCTTTACTCTGCACGGGTACCCTGTACTGGTGAGCCTAGGTTGCGGAGCTGGGTTTTCCTGTCTCTGCGGGTTGCGGCCTGCCTGCCAGCTTTGAGCCGGGGACTTGTGTTGCCTCCTACCTGTGAAGACTGAGCCGGGACCTCCCTCTGCCCCGCAGTGCAGTGATCGGGAGCCTTCGCTGTGCCAGTGAGAAGACGCGGCGGTGCTGGCAGTGGGAGATCCTGCAGCGCTGAAGACCGGCGGCGTCCTGGCGGCCCTGTGTGGAGTGCCCGGCCTGGCTCTGTGGAGTGAATGGGCAGCTGCTGTCACTGACTGGAGGCCCGCTGTTGGAGAAGACACTGCTGCAGCTGCGGGTGAGGACTAATTTGAAGTGCCGGGACACAGTGCCAGCCTGAGAGACCCTGCTCACTCGCGTCCCTCCTCTGCTTCCCAGGGGTGCCAGCACAGTGTGTATTACCCGGCCCGACCCTGCACTATAAGAACGCAGCTGCTTATCTAAGCAGGAGACCTGCCGCGGGACCGGCTCTGCGGATCACTGGAGACGGTGACAGGTGCGCAAGACGCATCCCCTGACAACCGGCTTTTCTACACAGTGCTGACCCTCCCTCCACACTTCAGTAACCGGCAGGTGATAGCCTGCAGACGGGGTGCGGGGTCCACATAGGCACTGCAGCTTTCAGGTGTCCTGCTAATAGCTAAAACGGGGATTACCCCCTTCACCCCCACAATCCCTTAGTGCTATTGGCTGTGTCTGTCATAGGAGTCGGACACACCATTTACTCTGAATTCTCATACTGCCACGCCACTACTGGCTTTTGGGTTTGCCTGCTGGGCTTTATTGTGCTGTTGCTCCACACTGGCCCACCTCTTGGTAGCTGATTAGCCCACTTATAACTGTGGGACATTAGTTCACGGAAGTTTGTATCTTGAACCTCCATACTGACCCTCTGACCAGTGTTCACTGTAGTACCTATTTGCTCACTCGCTCTTTAGCCTATCCTACTTCCACCGTTTCTTACCGGAAATATCTATTACAATGTGGGATACGCCCCAGCCTAATATGTTCTGAAATTGTCCTCTCTTGTTCACCCGGAACCTCTGCTGCCCCAATTATTTCCTACGTCTTTTCTGACCGTGTCTCATTATGTCCAAAAATAACAACAAAGGGGGGTAATCAAAAAACTTCCAACAGGGAATCATGCAACACCTCTCCAGGACATCACATCACCGCTCTGACTCGCCACACGCTACCCCAGCGGAGTCTCTTGGTACAGATGTTTCGCCTGGTGATTCTTTTGCAACTAAAAATGACATTCAGGCCATGATGACGGATTTGAATAAAACCCTCACCTCCAATTTCCAGCAACTGTTTGCTGACCTACGAAGTGATTTGCCCTCTCTTTCCAGCCGCACAACTGCAATGGAATCTAAAGTGGAGTCTAACTCTAGAGGTCTGCTTGAATTCTCCCAGGACGTTAATTATCTTTACCGTGAAGTAGAATTTCTCCGTGATAAAACTGAGGATCTCGAAAATAGAGAAATGAGATGTAATCTCTTCGCATTCGGAATGTCCCGGAGACGGTTGCCCCTCATGACCTGGAACCTTACCTTCTTTGTTTATTCCAGATGCTTGTGCTTTCTCTCAAAGATCATCCATGTTATATTGAACGGGCACACAGGGCCCTCCGGCCAAAGCCCAGAGATGGTGACCCACCCAGAGATGTGGTGATGAAATTCTTATCCTTTAAAACCAAGGAACAGGTATCTGCCTCTAGCAGAGCAATGCCACACATACTCTTCGAAGGATCACATCTACAGATCTTTCAGGATTTGGCTCCCTCCTCCATCATTAAACGCAGGGAACTGCGAGATACCACGACAATTCTCCGAGACAATGGATACAAGTACAAGTGGGGTTTCGCCTCATTGTTGGTGTAAATGGCCGCACGGTGTCAGTTAGGGATCCTAATAAAGGGAAAGACTTAATCCATAGACTTCAGCTGTCAGCATCTGGGGTCAGTCCTTCCTCTGGTGGTACGTCCAGACCTTGACTATGGACTTCATCTAAGTGGTCGGTGTCCCGATCTGGACTACTGGACATTATTTTCTACCTTTCAGGTGTCTTCTGAGGCTGGCTCAGTGTTCCAGGGCCGGGTCTCAGTCATGTTGTTAATGTCCTTACTTCAGATTTCCTCCCTATTAGTCTGCAGGTGCTGTCACAGGGAACTCTTAAATGGAATGGCGTTTAAAGCTCATTGCGGCCTCCGCCGCCATTGCCGTACTCTCAGCATTTGGACGGCTCTGCATAGCATCCCCTGACAGTTGCGGCCTCTGCCGCCTTTGCTGTGCTTTCAGCGTGTGGACGGATCTGTGTGGCGTCTCCTGTCAGCCGCGGCCTCTTGCCGCGATTACTATGTAAAGCACTGCAGGACCGTGCAGCGCCTCTCGCCCACTGAGGCTTCTGGCGCTGGAAGATGCTGTGCAGTCTTGACATACTCTGGGTCCTGCGGCCGCTGCCGCCATTACTGTTAAAGTTCCATATAGAATCACAAGCCAGGTTTCCCTCCAAGAATCAGTATGGACGCAGCCATGTTGGTTCTGATCATGTGATACTGTTTCTACCAATGTACAGTCCTGCTGAGCTCAGCCTGATTGCTGATCCAATCCCTGCACTGCTGAGCGTATAAAGGGACTGATCTTAGACCAGGAAATCGTCAGTGCTTTGGTTGTCATCACCAAGTGTATCCTGTCTCTGCTCTCTGCGATTCTAACTGTGTTCCAGGTATTCCAGCTCCTGAAGTCTCCAGTTCTACAGAGACCTGCACCAACTACCACCCTGCGGTGCCTGCCTGACTTCATAGCCTTCTCAGTGTATTCTGCTATTGGCAGTGCTCTAACAAAACACCAACTTCCAGCATTGGGCTTCCAGTGGTGTTCAAGCTACCTATCATCATCGGTGTTCCTATTATCTACAGCAGGCATTCCCAACCACGGTCCTCAAGGCACACCAACTGTGCAGGTTTTAGTGATATCCAGGCTTCAGCACAGGTGACTTAATTAGTATCTCAGTTATTTTGATTTAACTATCTGTGCTGGAGACTGGATATCACTAAAAACTGCACTGTTGGTGTGCCTTGAGGACCGAGGTTGGGAATGCCTGATCTACAGTATCAAGTCATCTGTTTGTCAATTCATCGTTCTCTAGCATCATCAGTGTTATTCAACCTAATTATCCATTTCATCTGGATCTGCACTTCATTCACAGTTCTTCAACATCCGTTCCATCCGGCAGTTACAAATACCATTCATTCTGCAGTACGCTCAGCCTCTGTATTACATCTGCTGACCAGTTCCAGCTTTCATCCATTCTATAGCATCTAGGTGTTGGTAAGGACTGACCATCTCCTTATTTCCCAAGCTAGTCTTGTGCGGATACCACACCTAAAGGAACATTACAGCTGTTACTGTTTGTGGAACTATGTACTTTTTTTTAACCATTTCTCATATCATCTTGTGCAACTGCTGGTGTACCACCAGAACTGTGTTTAATAACAAACATTTATTTTATCTTTGTCGTGGTCACATCTTTGGGCACTGGTGTAAGAAGACCTTTATGTCTAGGAGTCCTATTCAGCCACCCAGATTCCTCTTTACATCAGCCCCTACAACTGAGGTAGTCTCACACCAACACCAGCCCTCAGTTGTGACAGTAAGCACTGACCTAATGAATCTGGCAGGAGACCAAGATCAAGCGGCCAGGCCGAGGCAAGACCATGCAGCCCGCCTTGAACAGCTGGACGCTGCACTGGGCCATGTGATTCAGTGTCTCTAGGACCTCTCCTCTAGGCTGGATGAGATACAAACCACCCTCCATGGTTCAGGGGCATCCAGTGTGCCGACTGCAGTACCTACAGTGGTAACCCCACCCACCATACCCACTTCTGCTCCATGTCTCCACTTACCGACTCCAGCGAAATTTGATGGATCCCCAAAAGCCTGCAGGGGATTCCTCAACCAGTGCGAAATTCATTTCGAGTTACAGCCTGGCAGTTTTCCAACTGATCGCACTAAGGTTGCCTACATTATCTCCCTTCTCAGTGGCTCCGCCCTTGACTGGGCTTCACCCTTATGGGAGAGATCGGATACCATGCTGTCCTCCTACACGGACTTTGTGGCAACATTAAGGCGCATCTTCGATGAGCCAGGTCGTGTAACCTCAGCCTCTTCCAAGATTCTCCGACTACGCCAGGGGTCACAAACTGTTGGACAGTATCTAGTACAGTTCCAGATTCTGGCTTCAGAACTGTTATGGAACGATTACGCTTTGAACGCAGTCTTCTGGGGTGGCCTATCTGAACGCATCAAGGACGAGCTCGCCACCAGAGACTTACCTCCAACGTTAAACGAGCTCATCTCTCTCTCTACTAAAGTGGATCTGCAGTTCCGTGAAAGGGCAGTTGAGCGAGGAAGATCCACATTGCCTACGTCTTCTACTGCTCCTCCTCCTCGACAACCATCTCCGCCCAAGGACGAAACCATGCAGATAGGTCACTCTCGTCTATCTCCAGCAGAGCGTAGAAGACGTCTTTCTGAGCACCTCTGTTTCTATTGTGCTGCATCATCTCACATCATTAATGCTTGTCCCAAGCGTCCAGGACAACTCCAAGTCCGAGCTCGTCTAGGAGAAGACCGGCTAGGAGTAACAAACCTCTCCTCATCTTCAAGCGATTGTAACCTCCCAGTTTCGCTCCAAGTGGCCCAGCGCACTAGGAACATTATTGCTCTGTTAGACTCAGGAGCCACTGGGAATTTTATGACTGAGGAATACGTCAAGCCGTGGTTCCTGCCCACCAAGAGACTTTCATCTTCCATATCCTTGACTGCCGTAGATGGCAGTGGAATTCCTGATGCAGTAATTTCCTCTAAGACTCTACCTGTCCGTCTGAAGGTAGGAGATCTTCATTCAGAATTAATTTCCTTCCTGGTGATTCTAAAGGCCACTCATCCCTTGGTTTTAGGCCTTCTATGGCTTCGTTTGCATAACCCCCAGGTTGATTGGAGGATGGCCCATATCCTGGCATGGGGTCCCTCCTGCTCAGAGACTTTTCTCCAAAAAGAACTTCCAGTTCGTACTTCTTATAAATCCATCGATGTTCCGCCTTCACTGTACCACCCTGAGAGACTGCAAGCTATTAAAAATTGGCCAATAACTACCACTCTCAAGGGCGTTCAGAGATTCTTAGGATTCGCCAACTATTACAGAAAATTTATTCAAAACTTTTCCACCATTGTGGTACCTATCACCGCCTTTACCAAGAAGGGTTCCAATCCCTCCAAGTGGTCCAAAGAAGCCATGCAAGCCTTCCATCTGTTAAAGCAAAGATTTACCTCAGCTCCAGTGTTGAAACAGCCAGATACCGACTTGTCGTTCACCCTTGAGGTGGATGCCTCCTCCGTTGGAGTGGGCGCGGTCCTAAAAGAGCCAAAGATGGTCGCCTGCATCCTTGTGGCTTCTTCTCTCGGAAGTTTTCTCCTGCTGAGCGCAATTACACCCTTGGCGATCAAGAATTGTTGGCTATCAAGCTTGCACTGGAAGAGTGGAGGTATTTGCTAGAAGGAGCTTCCAATACCATCACGATTCTTACAGATCACAAAAATCTTCTGTATTTGAAGGGTGCACAATGTCTCAACCCCTGTCAAACTAGATGGGCACTTTTTTTTTTTTAGGTTTGACTTTAAACTCCAGTTCTGTCCAGGGTCACAGAATCGCAAGGCTGATGCCCTTTCCCGCTCCTGGGAGCAAGAAAATGAGTCTGAGTCTACGGACAAGCATCCTATTACCAATCCAGTGGCATTCTCCACGGTAAGGATGGACTCTATGCCTCCACCAGGTAAAAGTTTTGTTAAGCCGGCTCTAAGGAAGAAGCTCATGCATTGGGCACATGCTTCCCGTTTTACCGGACATGCGGGCATCCAGAAAACCCTTGAATTTATCTCCAGATCATACTGGTGGCCGACCCTGAAAAAAGATGTCACAGAGTTTGCTTCCTGTCCAAAATGTGCCCAACACAAAGTACCTCGCCAGTCACCCGCTGGGCAACTGGTTCCTCAAGCTGTTCCTCATCGTCCATGGACCCATCTGTCAATGGACTTCATTACGGATCTTCCTATGTGTAACAAGTTTAATACCATCTGGGTGGTAGTTGACCAGTTCACCAAGATGGCTCATTTCATTCCCCTCACCGGTCTTCTGTCCGCTTCCAAGTTGGCTCAAGTGTTTATTCAAGAGATCTTCAGACTACATGGCCTCCCTGAGGAGATAATTTCTGACATAGGAGTACAGTTCGTAGCCAAGTTTTGGCGAAGTCTATGTCAGGCCCTCCAAGTCAAATTAAAATTCTCCATAGCGTATCACCCCCAAACTAATGGTCGAACTGAGAGGGTGAATCAGGACTTGGAGGCCTTCCTCCGAATTTACGTATCTTCATCCCAAGATG
Organism: Pseudophryne corroboree; assembly: GCF_028390025.1. Taxonomy (NCBI): domain Eukaryota; kingdom Metazoa; phylum Chordata; class Amphibia; order Anura; family Myobatrachidae; genus Pseudophryne; species Pseudophryne corroboree. The sequence continues at coordinate 639,573,652 of NC_086448.1, forward strand.
ACTGGGTTCAACTTCTTCCCTGGGCCGAGTTCTGTCATAACAACCAATATCACTCATCATCCTTTTCCACGCCATTCTTCACTAATTAAGGATTTCACCCTAAAGTTCCAGAATTCCAACCGCTTCCAGCAACTTCAGTACCAGCAGCTGATATCACTCTTCGTCTGTTTTCAAATAACTGGAAGATTGTTCGAGCGGCTCTACTCGAGGCATCTTTTAGATATAAGAAGTTTGCAGATAGGAAGCGTAGGGCAACTCCTGCCCTTAAAGTGGGTGATCGTGTTTGGCTATCTACGAAGAAACATTTAAAACATAGCGTTTCACGCCATTTCCATTCTATACATCAAGGAGACCCTAGATTTCTCTCTAATTTTAGCATTAGAACAGGTGGCCCCGACCATTAGAGGTGGAGATAGATTTTCAACTTTATGTAAAGGAGAAATTTATTGGATGCTCCAATTCAATTCTGTACATCCGACTGGCCTAAATGAATCAATGGAATTAAATGTAGTCCTTTGAATATTATATTATTGGTATTTGGAGTTGGTTGTCCCTATTTTCTCCTTCCCCTTCTCTCATTTATATTAGGGTTTAATTCTATCTATGTCTATTTATCATTGTGTTCATTTTCTGACTCCTCCCCCCTCTTTTGATTAAATCAATAAACTGTCATATACTTATGTATTGCTTATATGAGGGAGCTTTTGTTAATGTCTGAAAATTATACCTTTTTTCTTTTATCTCTTTTTTTATTTGTTGATGGTATTAAAAAGAATGTATTTATACATTATATACCCTGTATTAATGTTTATCTATTATTGTTACTTATTAATCAGGACTGGTGGTACTGGCCACCTACACATCCGGCTGGTACAGGTGACAACTCTGTGGCACCTGTTTGTGTTCTGCACGGCCCTGGAGGCTTCCACACATGCCTGTGACGGGACAGAGGATTTCTGCCTGTCAGCTCGGACCAGGCGAGTAGTCACTCGGTACTTTCCTAGTGACATGGAATCTCCTATTTTGTGGGAGATAATCCAGGGCTGTGCAGACTCCCGGTACGGGAGGGGGGGGGGGGGGGGGGGGGGGCGCACTCCCACTAGCCCTGAGTACATATTTATTCTGTTTCTAGAGGCAATAATTATCCTCGTTTAGAATATATGTTCCATTTGTTAGGTTGCTTAGCAACCACACTAACTACTATTCATGAATTCCTCATTGGTCATAGCTCTAGCCTTTTTCACTCACATGACTTTGACCAGTCACGTGAGGGACTCTATATTATTTATTACTTATGAATTTTTCATTGGTCAGAGTTCACCCTCTTCCCGCTCACGTGACCGCGCATAGTAATGAGGGTTTTCATGGTAATTCCACTGGTTACCCACTAAGTATTCTTTATATACAGAGTCCTTCTGCGGCCCTCTATGTTCTCGGTCACGTGACACACGGGGCCCATGTCATCGCGCACCATGCAGTGTCCCGTACCAGTTACTTAGCAACCGATAACTTCTTTACATCTGTTCCCCATTGGTTGAGCATAACGAATCCCGTCCACGTGACCCGGAAGGATCACGCTATGAGTCCTCCGTGGTCCCGCTGACAGGTACAATCACATTACACAGCATAGAGGTATTTACACTTCTTTATTTTGGGCTATCATTAGGTTTGGTTATATCTTGTCCCTGGAGTGATAAAGATCGTATAACCACCGGGAGGATAAGGAATAATATAGGTTATCCACTTCACTCTGTAGGCGAGTCATATGATTACTTTGACCTCTGACCCCCTATACTGTTTGAATGAATCAGCTCTATTTAAGGAATAAAGTTGCTTTTCTATTAATTTTTATGTAGGTTTGCCTCCTAATTATTATTTTTAAGTACTTTTTAATATATATTCACTATATACAGTGATGTTTTATTAAGATCGTGGATGATTGAATTTAATGTTTTTGTCACACCTGATGGGCATCAGGTCGTTAAAGGGGTTTAAATAGATCCCACATTCAGACTGAGTTTTACTTCTGATCAAGCTAGGCGACCGTGCCTAGGGAAACGCGTTAAGTGATAATCTGCCATCACCAAATGTGCTCCATTACATGAGGATCCGGATATGGACTTTTAATATTTATTCCTTGCTTTTGGTACTTTGAGGGACTGCATCATTACAGCTTTGATTGGAGAGATCCAGCCTTTGCACAATCATCACAGCTTGCTTGCTGTTAATTTTCAAGCACCTGGAAGCCTCCATCGCCATGGGTAACACCAGCTGTATTTAACAACATTATTCCCCAGGGAACTTTATCCTTTGAGTCCCGGATCCCATTTGGATACACACCAGCAGCTGTTTTTCATTTTTGTTCTCAGTCTAATATGCCCAGATTTTATGTTTTTAGTGGGAGTATCTATCTATTTATTGTCTAGTAAATAAATTGTTCATTTATTTCTATCTACGATTGTTTATTATTATTGGAAAAACACTAACCAGCGCCAGTACAATTCTTTTACTTAACTACGAAGAATCTGAGGTTAAGAGTTCCAAGCATGAAATTTGCTCCTCGATATATCAGTCCTTTTCGAATTGAACAAGTAATCAATCCAGTAGCCTTCAAACTTCAACTTCCTCCATTTCTAAAAATTCCCAGGACGTTTTATGTTTCCCTTCTGAAACCGCTGATCCTGAATTGGTTCCATTCAGCACTTCCTTCGACTCACAAGGTCCAGACTCAACGAGGTGTTGAGTACGAAGTTGCCAAGATTCTGGATTCATGTTTCCGTTATGGTTAACTTCAATATCTGATCGAATGGAAGGGCTATGGCCCTGAGGAACGTTCTTGGACCAATGCTTCTGATGTCCATGCTGCTACATTGGTTCAGAATTTCCATTCTAAGTTTCCTCTGAAGCCAAAGAAGTGTCCTGGGGCCACTCCTAAACGGGAGGGGGGGGGGGGGCTGGGGTGTCACGATCCGGTCTACTGGACATAATTTTTTACCTTTCAGGTGTCTTCTGAGGATGGCTCAGTGTTCCAGGGCCGGGTCTCAGTCGTGTTGTTAATAACCTTACTTCATATTTCCTCCCTGTTAGTCTGCAGGTGCTGTCACAGGGAACTCTTAAATGGAATGGCGTTTAAAGTTCATTGCGGCCTCCGCCGCCATTGCCGGACTCTCAGCATTTGGACGGCTCTGCATAGCATCCGCTGACAGTTGCGGCCTCTGCCGCCTTTGCTGTGCTTCCAGCATGTGGACGGATCTGTGTGGCGTCTCCTGTCAGCCGCAGCCTCTTGCCCCGATTACTATGTAAAGCACTGCAGGACCGTGCGGCGCCTCTCGCCCGCTGAGGCTTCTGTCACTGGCGCTGGAAGATGCTGTGCAGTCTTGACATTCTCTGCGGCCGCTGCCGCCATTACTGTTAAAGTTCCATATAGAATCACAAGCCAGGTTTCCCTCCAAGAATCAGTATGGGCGCAGCCATGTTGGTTCTGATCATGTGATACTGTTTCTACCAATCTGCAGTCCTGCTGAGCTCAGCCTGATTGCTGATCCAATCCCTGCACTGCTGAGGGTATAAAGGGACTGATCTAAGACCAGAAAATCGTCAGTGCTTTGGTTTTCATCACCAAGTGTATCCTGTCTCTGCTCTGTTATTCTAATGTGGGGGTCATTCCGAGTTCGCTCGCTAGCTGCTGTTAGCAGCATTGCAAACGCTAGGCCGCCGCCCTCTGGGAGTGTATCTTAGCTTAGCAGAAGTGCGACCGAAATATTATTAGATCTGCTACTAAATATTTTCTTGCAGTTTCTGAGTAGCTCCAGACCTACTCCTAGATTGTGATCAGCTCAGTCTGTTTAGTTCCTGGTTTGACGTCACAAACGCCCTGCGTTCGGCCAGCCACTCCCCCGTTTCTCCAGACACTCCCGCATTTTTCACTGACACGCCTGTGTTTTTTAGCACACTCCCGGAAAACGCTCAGTTACCACCCAGAAACGCCCCTTTCCTGTCAATCATTCACCGATCAGCAGTGCGACTGAAAAGCGCCACAAGAACACCAGCAAATCTACTAAGTTTTCTGTTAAATAACTTAGCGCATGCGCTCTGCGTACCATGCGCATTTAGCAACAAATCGCAGCATAGCGAAAATCGGCAACAAGCGAACAACTCTGAATGACCACCTGTGTTCCAGGTATTCCAGCTCCTGAAGTCTCCAGTTCTACAGAGACCTGCACCAACTACCACCCTGCGGTGCCTGCCTGACTTCATAGCCTTCTCAGTGTATTCTGCTATTGGCAGTGCTCTAACAAAACACCAACTTCCAGCATTGGGCTTCCAGTGGTGTTCAAGCTACCTATCATCATCGGTGCTCCGCCATCGGTGTTCCTATTTTCTACAGTATCAAGTCATCTGTTTGTCAATTCATCGTTCTCTAGCATCATCAGTGTTATTCAACCTCATTATCCGTTTCATCCGGATCTGCACTTCATTCACAGTTCTTCAACATCCGTTCCATCTGGCAAATCTGTCAGTTACAAAAACCATTCATTCTGCAGTACGCTCAGCCTCTGTATTACATCTGCTGACCAGTTCCAGCTTTCATCCATTCTACAGCATCTAGGTGTTGGTAAGGACTGACCATCTTCTTATTTTCCAAGCTAGTCTTGGGCGGATCCAACACCTAAAGGAACATTACAGCTGTTACTGTTTGTGGAACTATGTACTGTTTTTATCCATTTCTCATTATCTTGTGCAACTGCCGGTGTACCACCAGAACTGTGTTTAATAACAAACATTTATTTTATCTTTGTTGTCGTGGTCACATCTTTGGGCACTGGTGTAAGAAATCCTTTATGTCTAGGAGTCCTATTCAGCCACCCAGATTCATCTTTACACCAGCCCCTACAACTGAGGTAGTCTCACACCAACACCAGCCCTCAGTTGTGACAGTCGGAGGTTCGATGACCCATTTCTGATGATCTCCCACTCGGTATATGTTATATCCGGAACAGGGTGATTTTGGACTATTTGTTACTACCAGAGTTTACAGTTATTATTGATATTTTGCTTGTCGCAATAGCGGATTCCCTCAACCGGGGTGCATGATACTGATGGGAGACAGTAATGTATGTTTTTCTTGCGTTAAGTTACTCTGTTATGTTAAAATGTTTGCCAACATGGTATACATGTTGTTACAGATTTCATTCTATATAATGTCACTACTGTTTACTTACTCGTAGGTGTCATTTTTTGAGATTACTGTTTTTTTGTTTCCGGGTGGACAGTTTCCAGTTCACTCAGCCTCTGCCACCCCCCATATACCTGGGACTTTTTTTTCTTGAGAGCTTCCCTGCTCCCTTTGCTCTCTTTGTTCTTCTATTTCATGGTAATCTTACTGTAGCCCTCCCAACATCTTCGTCCCCTAGATTTGCTTTTTGCTGAAGCAAAAATCCCCTCCCATCCCCCCTCCCACACCCCCCTGTGGGACCCGGCCTCTGTGATCCCGCTTCTCCTTTGTGAGGTGTTATTTAGTGCTCAAACCCCCCCCCCCCCCTTTTTTTTTTTTACTCCCCCCTCCCCCATTTCTTTTTTCCAGTGTACTGTTACCCCCATCTCCAATACTGCTCTTTTTCTAATTCTCTGAGTAGTTGTTCTTTCTATGAATGTTAAGGGCTTGAACTCCCCCGCCAAGTGTTCCCTCCTCTACAAAACACTCAATGCTCATCATGGGGACATTGTGTTCCTTCAAGAATCCCATTTTAAGAAGGGTTCTCACCCATCGCTAATATCTAGACGATTTCCCACGGTTATGTATTCTTCCCACGCCTTCAAAAAGAATGGGGTAGCTATTATGATTAGGTCGTCAGTCCCCTACCAGGTTCTTTCAACTACTGTAGACAAGGAAGGATGGTATATCATTATGGTATGTCAATTGGGCTCCCAGATTATGACTTTGGTAAAAGATTATGTCGGGTAAAAGATATCCTCCTGGTTACCAAGCATGGACACAAAGCTGGTCAATACAGAGTCCTACTTAGCTGCTCTCCTATCCACCAATGCGTTTTAACTCAGAAGAGTCTTCCTCAGGGTGTCACCCTGAGGAGGATATCTTTTACCTGGGTTTACCATCTATTCTGCCCATGTGATTACCTATGCCTTGGGACAAATAAGGCCATACACGGTACTATGCTGCTCTTGATATCTGTTGTGGTCATTTTTTTTTTATTGATTAAAAGTTATGTTTTACACTATGTGGAGCTTGTTCACATCTTTTTGAGGTACACATTGAGGAGGAGGAGTTTTCAAGACGATTGCTACTGTTGGTTTACACATGCAATACCTGACCTATTGGAGGCCTTAAAAGGGTGTGAAGCAAACCATATTGGAGTATTTATACAATTTGCTCTTAACCCACTGATGTACACCATGAAAAGTGTTCTTATCCTGTTTTCTCTTTGAAGTCAATCGACGGCCATAATAGAGATTTACTTCTGAAAAAGTGGAAAATTTCATAAGATTTATCTTCTGGAGTAGTGGAAAATTTTAGAACATTTTTATTAGATTATATAAATGACAGACATTTTTTCAGTTATAATAATTCCCGATTCCAATAGGTAGCACATATTCCATTTTTTTAATTTGTATTTAATTCTATGCTTGACATCTGTTGGTGTCTAGAATATTGCAGCACCCTTGTCAAGCGCAGGGTTTTATCTGTCATTTAAACTATGACCAGCTGTTTAAAATGTCTGTTTTGCCATGGCTGCTCTATCTGTTCCAAACCATCCCTATTGTAGTCCCGACTGCATATCTCCGTACAGTGCAATCTGTGTGTGGCAGATTTATATGGTCAAACAAACGCCCCAGACTTGGAAGATCTTGCCTCTCCAAACCATCGACTGCCAGCGGTTTAGGCCTCCCTAAATTTGAACGATATTTTCATGCTACGCAATTAAGCCTCATCACCGCCTGGCACTCACTTGAGGGCAAGAAGTGGGTATCCCTGGAAAATGCACTTACTAACTATAGCTCGGTTAGTTTCCTTCCGTGGCTCCCGCTACACCTGAGACAAGCCTCGATATGTGATACCCCTTGCGTCCACTCAGTTTTGAAGGTGTGGGATGGAATAAATAAGAAATTTGATTTAGCACCATATCCCTCCCCTCTGACTCCCCTTTGGTGTAATCCCCGGTTTCCTATGGGATGTAAGATCCTCATACATGCACACTTGGTTTGCAGCAGGCATAGACAGGATATTCCATATCTCGGGGGATTTTGCTCCGAAAATTTTTGCAGCTATGAGTGAGCAGTACGGTATTCAGAAAACCAGGTATTTTGATTATTTGCAAATTACTAGCTTTGTACCTTCTTTGAGTGAAGCTGGTACCCTTAGAAAACCTCACCCATTTGAGCGTATTTGTATTTATGACCAGGGGTGTCATTTCTATTTCATACTCCCTTCTGGCCGGCTCCTCTCCTCCCAGAGAACCATTTGAATTGGCTTGGGAACAAGACTTGGGGATGTCCTTGGAGGAAGAGTAATGGTCAGAGATCAGATGCATGATAGCCAAGGCCTCTATAAACACGAATCTTAAGGAAAATGCTTATAAAGTCTACTCGAGGTGGTATATGGTCCCTGAAAGATTACATCGTATTTATCCAACAAGTTCAGATCTCTGCTGGAGACAGTGTGGAGCCACGGGCTCTTTTTTGCATATGTGGTGGGATTGTCCGTTGATTAGGTCTTATTGGAATGATATTCTCACCCTCATCAGGAACGTTCTTCAAATTTCCTCCCCCATTAGCCCCATACATGCCTTGTTATACAAACCATTGTAAGGGATCCCTAGACCCTCGAGTAGACTCTGCACTCATATCCTTAATGCAGCCAAGATATTGATAGCGTCGCATTGGAAGCAGCCCACAGCCCCATCTATGCAAAATGTAATAAACAAAATTTGGTTCATTACATCAATGGAATACCTCACCGTCCTGCTTCGAGACTCCGTAGCCAAGTTTCAAGACACTTGGGGCCCCTGGTACCTATATTTCCATAGACAACTTCCGGGTTCCTTCTAAACTTTGACTTTCATTAGTTTGCACTTTTTAATGTTATGTATTCGGAGTCGTCCTTGACTCGTTTCTTCTCTTTCCTTATGTTCTACCGTCACCAACACGGATTATAACAGTATTGTTCTCTCCTCCATCCGTTTCCTTCCCTTTCTTTCCCCATTTTCCCTTCTAATTCCCTTCATACAGTTGTAGTCCTACTGTAGAATTGGTTAGGTTTTTCCTTTTCCCACCTAAAAACTAAAAAAAATTAGTGGATTTGTTATTGTTTGTTTTATCTGGAATGTACTTTATTGATCTATGTGTTTTGACACACTGACAATATTTTGCCAGTTTATTATTTTTTTCTCTATGTGCATTTCCGAATGTTGTACACCTCTCTCCACTTTCACAAATAAAGAGATTTAATAAAAATAAAAAAAGAGAGCAAAATCTATATACACAAATTAATATACTAGTGAAGATGTAAAAGACCAGAAGGATTAATAACGGTGTGAAGCGGGTGCTAAATAAGATCTTGCAGTGTGCTACCCCAAAGCAGCCCAGTCCCACCAATCCACGGGGAACCACACCCCAGACTCGCCCCAGGCACTAATAATAATAACAATCCTTCCAGGTAATATAATGCCACATAATAATGGCATTTGAGCAAATGTATCCGAATTGAGAGCTAACTTACACAAAGATACCCCCAGGATCTCCAAATAGCCCTACAGAGAACAGCATACCCTCCAAACACTGGCCCCATCTGTGCCTCTCATACTAACAGAACAAAATGTAAGTTGCTCATATCAATTAGAAAATACAATTCAGGTGCGTGAAAGGGAGGGGGTAGTCCAGTGGTCAGGGAACAGGGGTAAATTACCCCAAATGGGGTAAAAATGAAATTCCTGGGGGTAATGGACGGTCGCATTGCCGAGACACAGCCCCGTCCAGCACCATCCGGCTCGTGATTATTATTATTAACAGTTTCTTATATAGCGCAGCAAATTCCGTTGCGCTTTACAATTTGAAATAACCATAACAAACTGGGTGATAAACAGTCATAGAGGTAGGAAGGCCCTGCTCGCAAGCTTACAATCTATAGATGACGTGCTGACGTCACACCGTGCACCCTCCTGCCCGCCCTGCACTGTGTTCCTGGCCGCGGTGTGACGTGTTGACGTCACACCGTGCTCCCTCATGCCCACCCGTCCTGAGCTGTCCTCCCGCCCGTAGCTCGCTAACCCAGACACAGAACTCGAAGTGTTCTGTGGCTGACCGCTGATGGAGTTCCGCAGGATCAGACAGTGGCCCCATCCATCTTTCTTAGATTCATTCTGGTGTTTTGGGGAGAAACTGTTAATTATCCCATTCATTGCCAAAAAATAATTGACTAAAAAAATTCATAAAAAGAAATAATTGTGTGTGTATATATATATATATATATATATATATATATATATATATACACACACACACAGTATCTCAGAAATGCCATATAAACAGTATATATGCACAATAATATATGATTTCCTTCCTTTCAAATCAAGATTGTAACGGCGGCATATTTAAATATATTTTGGGGTAAAAAGTACCCTGACCCCTGGGGTAGTCCAAGCTAGAAATACATTGGGGATTAACCCCGGTGTCCTCAAGCACACAAGCTGTAACTGTACCAAGCCATGAAAGACTATATATCATAGAAATCCAGAGGTCTTCGTTACGAAGTTTCTATTCCAACTGGGGGGGTGACCTGCGGTCACCACAGGTTCTATTCCCACTGCAGGCTCGGTGGCGACCTGCAGTCAGCACAAGTTCTATTCCCAGTCTGAGGGTGTCGTGCCTTAGACTATCCCCAAACCGTTTTGCAAATTTCACCCCTCTCGCAGTGCTCGCACAGATAGTTTGCGGTCACACAGCATTCAAAGAAGTTACGTTTTTCCCATGCACCGTAAATAATACATTACAGCAGTGATCCTCAAACTTTTTTGAATCACGGCACCCTAGAACACCAAGATTTTTTTTTCGCAAAAAGTTTCTTCTTGAGAAATGTAAAAAGAAGTATTAAATGAAGTAAATTGTGTTTATATGTCCTCCTTTGGTTCAGTTGTGTGGTGAGGGACAAGATTTGCTTCTGTTTGTCCACATATTTTATGATTGGCAGCCACCTGCACTGGTTTTTGCCTATTACGTTGACCATAAATAATTTGATATGGTCCTGGACCACCAATCTGAGGCACCCCTGCAAGTGTCCCCCACTAATCTGAGGCACCCTTGCAAGTGTCCCGCGGCACCCCAGGGTGCCACGGCACACATTATGAGAACCACTGCATTACAGCAACATGTTAACGTAACATTTTTCAAACTGCCCACTGAACCTTTCAATATGCTGAGGTCATCTGCAGGTATGTTTCAGTGGCACAAAAGATTTTGTGATGGTCGTGAAGATGCCCAAGATGATAAACATCCAAGAATGTCTTGCACATCAAAACAAACAAAAATTTGGAAAATATTGAGAAAGTTGTTTGAATTAACAGTCGACACAGCATCCAAGTGATAGCAGAAATAGTAAACATCTACAAATAAACTGTTAGGCAAGTTTTGCATCAAGATCTTAACAAGACAAAAGTTTGTGCTAAGATGGTTCCAAGGCTTCTCACTGCTGAGCAGAAAGAAAATCGAAAGTGTATTGGACAGACATTTTGGAGCAAATTCAGCAGATTTGTCTCTACCCTTCATTTTTAAACTAGGTTTATTACATTTACTTTCTCCAGCAGGGTCCACAGGTTATCCATAGGATAACAATGGGATATGATGAAGCGACAGCAGATTGGCACCAATCGATCAAAGCTTTCCGGCCTCCAGCATCCAACGGGCCTCTCCATATATCCCCGCCTCCTGGCTCAGGCAAATCAGTTTTTTGTTTGGTGCGACAGGAGCCGGACCATGGTCAGAGGGCTGCTGCTTTTTAGCAGCCCTAAGCTGTCTTATTTAATTTTTATAGTCTTACTAGTTTCTCTATCGTCCTAGTGGATGCTGGGGTTCCTGAAAGGACCATGGGGAATAGCGGCTCCGCAGGAGACAGGGCACAAAAAGTAAAGCTTTTCCAGATCAGGTGGTGTGCACTGGCTCCTCCCCCTATGACCCTCCTCCAGACTCCAGTTAGATTTTTGTGCCCGGCCGAGAAGGGTGCAATCTAGGTGGCTCTCCTAAAGAGCTGCTTAGAAAAAGTTTAGCTTAGGTTTTTTATTTTACAGTGAGTCCTGCTGGCAACAGGATCACTGCAACGAGGGACTGAGGGGAGAAGAAGTGAACTCACCTGCGTGCAGGATGGATTGGCTTCTTGGCTACTGGACATCAGCTCCAGAGGGACGATCACAGGTACAGCCTGGATGGTCACCGGAGCCGCGCCGCCGGCCCCCTTGCAGATGCTGAAGTCAGAAGAGGTCCAGAATCGGCGGCTGAAGACTCCTGCAGTCTTCTAAAGGTAGCGCACAGCACTGCAGCTGTGCGCCATTTTCCTCTCAGCACACTTCACACGCAGTCACTGAGGGTGCAGGGCGCTGGGGGGGGGCGCCCTGGGAGGCAAATGTAACCTATATAAAGGCTAAAAATACCTCACATATAGCCCCCAGAGGCTATATGGAGATATTTAACCCCTGCCTGGATTCACTAAATAGCGAGAGACGAGCCCGCCGGAAAAGGGGCGGGGCCTATCTCCTCAGCACACGGCGCCATTTCCTCTCACAGCTCCGCTGGTCAGGACGGCTCCCAGGTCTCTCCCCTGCACTGCACTACAGAAACAGGGTAAAACAGAGAGGGGGGGCAAATTTATGGCGATATTTTGATATATATAAAGCAGCTATAAGGGAGCACTTATTATAAGGCTATCCCTGTTATATATAGCGCTTTTGGTGTGTGCTGGCAAACTCTCCCTCTGTCTCCCCAAAGGGCTAGTGGGTCCTGTCTTCGTTAGGAGCATTCCCTGTGTGTCTGCTGTGTGTCGGTACGTGTGTGTCGACATGTATGAGGACGTTATTGGTGTGGAGGCGGAGCAATTGCCAAATATGAGGATGTCACCCCCTAGGGAGTCGACACCAGAATGGATGCCTTTATTTATGGAACTACGGGATAGTGTCAACACGCTAAAGCAGTCGTTTGACGACATGAGACGGCCGGACAATCAATTAGTGCCTGTCCAGGCGACTCAAACACCGTCAGGGGCTGTGAAACGCCCTTTGCCTCAGTCGGTCGACACAGACCCAGACACAGGCACTGACTCCAGTGGTGACGGTGACGAATCAACCGTATTTTCCAGTAGGGCCACACGTTATATGATTTTGGCAATGAAGGAGGCGTTACATTTAGCTGATACTACAGGTACCACTAAACAGGGTATTATGTGGGGTGTGAAAAAACTACCTATAGTTTTTCCTGAATCAGAAGAATTAAATGACGTGTGTAATGAAGCGTGGGTTGCCCCTGATAAAAAGCTGATAATTTCAAAGAAATTATTGGCATTATACCCTTTCCCGCCAGAGGTTAGGGAGCGCTGGGAAACACCTCCTAGGGTGGACAAGGCGCTAACACGCTTATCTAAACAAGTGGCGTTACCCTCTCCTGAGACGGCCGCACTTAAAGATCCATCAGATAGGAGGATGGAAAATATCCAAAAAAGTATATACACACATGCAGGTGTTATACTACGACCAGCTATAGCGACTGCCTGGATGTGCAGTGCTGGGGTAGTTTGGTCAGAGTCCCTGATTGAAAATATTGATACCCTGGACAGGGACAATATTTTACTGTCGTTAGAACAAATAAAGGATGCATTTCTTTATATGCGTGATGCACAGAGGGATATCTGCACACTGGCATCACGGGTAAGTGCTATGTCCATTTCGGCCAGAAGAGCTTTATGGACGCGACAGTGGACAGGCGATGCGGATTCAAAACGACATATGGAAGTTTTGCCGTATAAAGGGGAGGAGTTATTTGGAGTCGGTCTATCAGATTTGGTGGCCACGGCTACAGCCGGGAAATCCACCTTTCTACCTCAAGTCACTCCCCAACAGAAAAAGGCACCGACTTTTCAACCGCAGCCCTTTCGTTCCTTTAAAAATAAGAGAGCAAAGGGCTATTCATATCTGCCACGAGGCAGAGGTCGAGGGAAGAGACAGCAACAGGCAGCTCCTTCCCAGGAACAGAAGCCTTCCCCGGCTTCTACAAAAGCCTCAGCATGACGCTGGGGCTTCTCAAGCGGACTCGGGGACGGTGGGTGGTCGTCTCAAAAATTACAGCGCGCAGTGGGCTCACTCGCAGGTAGATCCCTGGATCCTGCAGATAATATCTCAGGGGTACAGGTTGGAATTAGAGACAGATCCACCTCGCCGTTTCCTGAAGTCTGCTTTACCAACGTCCCCCTCCGAAAGGGAGACGGTTTTGGAAGCCATTCACAAGCTGTACTCTCAGCAGGTGATAGTCAAGGTACCTCTTCTACAACAAGGGAAGGGGTATTATTCCACTCCTTTTGTAGTACCGAAGCCGGATGGCTCGGTAAGGCCTATTCTAAATCTGAAGTCCTTGAACCTGTACATAAAGATGTTCAAGTTCAAGATGGAGTCACTCAGAGCAGTGATAGCGAACCTGGAAGAGGGGGACTTTATGGTATCCTTGGACATCAAGGATGCGTATCTCCACGTTCCAATTTACCCCTCACACCAGGGGTACCTCAGGTTCGTTGTACAAAACTGTCACTATCAGTTTCAGACGCTGCCGTTCGGATTGTCCACGGCACCTCGGGTCTTTACAAAGGTAATGGCCGAGATGATGATTCTTCTTCGAAGAAAAGGCATATTAATTATCCCATACTTGGACGATCTCCTAATAAGGGCAAGGTCCAGAGAACAGCTAGAGATGGGATTAGCACTGTCTCAAGAAGTGCTAAAACAGCACGGGTGGATTCTGAATATTCCAAAATCCCAGTTAATGCCGACAACTCGTCTGCTGTTCCTAGGGATGATTCTGGACACGGTTCAGAAAAAGGTTTTTCTCCCGGAGGAAAAAGCCAAGGAGTTATCCGAGCTTGTCAGGAACCTCCTAAAACCAGGAAAAGTGTCTGTACATCAATGCACAAGAGTCCTGGGAAAAATGGTGGCTTCTTACGAAGCAATTCCATTCGGCAGATTCCACGCAAGAATTTTCCAAAGGGATCTGTTGGACAAATGGTCAGGGTCGCATCTTCAGATGCACCTGCGGATAACCCTGTCTCCAAGGACAAGGGTGTCTCTTCTGTGGTGGTTGCAGAGTGCTCATCTATTGGAGGGCCGCAGATTCGGCATACAGGATTGGATCCTGGTGACCACGGACGCCAGCCTGAGAGGCTGGGGAGCAGTCACACAAGGAAGAAACTTCCAGGGAGTATGGACGAGCCTGGAAACGTCTCTTCACATAAACATTCTGGAACTAAGAGCAATATACAATGCTCTAAGCCAGGCAGAACCTCTGCTTCAGGGAAAACCGGTGTTGATCCAGTCGGACAACATCACGGCAGTCGCCCATGTGAACAGACAGGGCGGCACAAGAAGCAGGAGTGCAATGGCAGAAGCTGCAAGGATTCTTCGCTGGGCAGAGAATCATGTGATAGCACTGTCAGCAGTGTTCATCCCGGGAGTGGACAACTGGGAAGCAGACTTCCTCAGCAGACACGATCTTCACCCGGGAGAGTGGGGACTTCATCCAGAAGTCTTCCACTTGCTGGTAACCCGTTGGGAAAGACCAATGGTGGACATGATGGCGTCTCGCCTCAACAAAAAACTGGACAGGTATTGCGCCAGGTCAAGAGATCCGCAGGCAATAGCTGTGGACGCGCTGGTAACGCCTTGGGTGTACCAGTCGGTGTATGTGTTTCCTCCTCTGCCTCTCATACCAAAAGTATTGAGAATTATACGGCAAAGAGGCGTAAGGACGATACTAGTGGTTCCGGATTGGCCAAGAAGGACTTGGTACCCGGAACTTCAAGAGATGATCACGGAAGATCCGTGGCCTCTACCTCTAAGGAGGGACTTGCTTCAGCAGGGTCCCTGTCTGTTTCAAGACTTACCGCGGCTGCGTTTGACGGCATGGCGGTTGAACGCCGGATCCTAAAGGAAAAAGGCATGCCGGAAGAAGTCATTCCTACTTTGATTAAAGCAAGGAAGGAAGTAACCGTGCAACATTATCACCGAATTTGGCGAAAATATGTTGCGTGGTGCGAAGATCGGAGTGCTCCGACGGAGGAATTTCAACTGGGTCGATTCCTACATTTCCTGCAATCAGGATTGTCTATGGGTCTCAAATTGGGATCTATTAAGGTTCAAATTTCGGCCCTGTCGATTTTCTTTCAAAAAGAATTGGCTTCAGTCCCTGAAGTCCAGACCTTTGTTAAGGGAGTGCTACATATACAGCCTCCTGTGGTGCCTCCAGTGGCACCGTGGGATCTCAATGTGGTTTTGGACTTTCTAAAATCTCATTGGTTTGAACCACTAAAGAAGGTGGATTTGAAATATCTCACATGGAAAGTGACCATGCTTCTAGCCCTGGCTTCGGCCAGGAGAGTGTCAGAACTGGCAGCTTTATCTTACAAAAGCCCATATCTGATTTTCCATTCGGACAGGGCAGAACTGCGGACTCGTCCGCATTTTCTCCCTAAGGTGGTGTCAGCATTTCATCTGAACCAGCCTATTGTAGTGCCTGCGGCTACAAGTGACTTGGAGGACTCCAAGTTACTGGACGTTGTCAGAGCATTAAAAATATATATTGCAAGGACAGCTGGAGTCAGAAAATCTGACTCGTTGTTTATATTGTATGCACCCAACAAGATGGGTGCTCCTGCGTCTAAGCAGACGATTGCTCGTTGGATCTGTAGCACAATCCAACTTGCACATTCTGTGGCAGGCCTGCCACAGCCTAAATCTGTAAAGGCCCACTCCACAAGGAAGGTGGGCTCATCTTGGGCGGCTGCCCGAGGGGTCTCGGCATTACAACTTTGCCGAGCAGCTACGTGGTCAGGGGAGAACACGTTTGTAAAATTTTACAAATTTGATACTCTGGCTAAGGAGGACCTGGAGTTCTCTCATTCGGTGCTGCAGAGTCATCCGCACTCTCCCGCCCGTTTGGGAGCTTTGGTATAATCCCCATGGTCCTTTCAGGAACCCCAGCATCCACTAGGACGATAGAGAAAATAAGATTTTACTTACCGATAAATCTATTTCTCGGAGTCCGTAGTGGATGCTGGGCGCCCATCCCAAGTGCGGATTATCTGCAATAATTGTACATAGTTATTGTTAACTAATTCGGGTTATTGTTGAAGGAAGCCATCTTTCAGAGGCTCCGCTGTTATCATACTGTTAACTGGGTTTAGATCACAAGTTGTACGGTGTGATTGGTGTGGCTGGTATGAGTCTTACCCGGGATTCAAAATCCTCCCTTATTGTGTACGCTCGTCCGGGCACAGTACCTAACTGGAGTCTGGAGGAGGGTCATAGGGGGAGGAGCCAGTGCACAATACCTGATCTGGAAAAGCTTTACTTTTTGTGCCCTGTCTCCTGCGGAGCCGCTATTCCCCATGGTCCTTTCAGGAACCCCAGCATCCACTACGGACTCCGAGAAATAGATTTATCGGTAAGTAAAATCTTATTTTTATGACCGATCTTTCTAAACAGCGTCTTATACGTATATTAGAAAAAGTTGCTCCAACAACTCTCTGCCGGGTCGCGACAACGCTTACCCATGAGTACAGGGCTGTTTCGGTGGGCGTCTGTGTCGGATATACTAGCAGGTCCAGCAGATGTTACCAGGCTGTGGCCGGAGCACGGGGAGAAGGTAAGACATCGGTTCCGCTTAGCTAGATGGAATACGGACACAACCGCATTGTTTTGGGAGGAGACTACCAAACAGTAGCTGACGCGGATGCCACCGCGGGTGTACCAGCGCTAGGCCTTAGGGATCATAGGCTCCAGGAATAGCATGAGGCCACAATCCCTAGGGTTGATGTCAGCAGGGGGAGTCAGACGCTCTCCTAGTCACCCCTCCCCCCGGTCCATGACCAGTTTCCTCCTAGTCTCTATCCATGAACTGTTTCCTTGCTTCCGGTTCAGATGCTGTGCACGAAGAGACCCGGTTGCAGCAAAGGCGGCTGTATGACCAGTGGGTCTGTGTTCACTGAGCGTCTGTGTTCACTATAGGTTCATGGAAAGGCAGTGTACACTAGTAGCGTCTGGATACACTCAGCGTTCGCTAATGTATTGATCGATCCTGGAAGCGAGGTGAGTCTCCCTGTATCCCACTCTACTGAGTACGGGCTATACAGCACTAAATCTCTATCTACCTTTTTGAGTATGAATAGTTAGATAAGTGCCTATTGCATATGAGTCTGCATACATTTACTGTTTCTTTTGCATTGCATCTGAATACGTTAGATCTGTTTAAACATGATCAGTAATATGTTCTACATACTTAAAAATGTGTTTGTAGGTGATGATGTGCTCATATTGCAAATTATACTAATGTATAACATGTGACAGTTAGTGTGATTGCTGACTTTACTATATGTCTGTCAATTTGTTTTTCTAATCCTCAATGCTGGTGCATGGGTAGGGTCAGATTGTATGTCACTTTAGAAAGTTTAAAGTGATTACAGTCACAAATTGTGTACTACACTGTGAAAGTGCTGATTATTTATCATGTCTAAGAGCAAAGGTGAGGAAGGTACACTCACAGCAACACCAACACTCATATCCTGTTTGTCTTGCAAAACTGTATTATCTTCTCAGGATCTGGTTCAGGATGGTTTGTGTGCAAATTATTTTAGTTTTCAGTAAAATACAAGGCAGATCCCTGTACAACGTCAGGTACAGATGGATCCACCTTGGGCTATGTTTGCACAGACCTTATCCAGTATAGCTGAACGGATAATTCCTACAGCTTCTGTACCAGGAATAGGTTACACTATTAACCCTTACATGCAGCTCCCTACTTATGGTATATCACTTCCACCAGCAGCTTTTCAAAAGAAACAAGCTGATAAGCCGATGGTAAGTAAATCTTCACCTTCACGGGCTACACATGAGGCAGAGGAGGATTCATCAGAAGATGAAAGCTCAATTCTACTTCGGCATACGCAGAGGAGGAAGGTGGTCTCAGCTCAGTGGATATAGCTGAGTTTATTAGTGCAATGAAAGCCATTCTATCCTTAGAGGATTCAGCAGAGCCTGTGTTAAAAACCAAGGCACCTGTGTTTAAATGTCCCAAAACAGTCAAGACTGAGTTTCCAGGGTCAGATCAGTTGACAGAAATCATGGAAGAGGCTTGGGCTACATCCAATAAGAAGTTTAGAATTCCTAAAAAAATGGGATTCCAATTATCCTCTTCCAGCTGGGGACTGTTTTAAAAAGTAGATACGCATGTGATTCGATTAGTGCGAAAATCTATATTACCTTTGCCTTCAACATCTTTAAATGATGTCACGGATAGGAGAGTGGATGGTTTTCTAAAAACAATTTTTCCCTGTCTGGTGCAGTCATAAGGCCAGCCATGGCTTCAGGTTGGATGGCAAAGGCAGTGGCTGCCTGGGCTGATACATTGGAGGGGTATTTTTCAGTAGCTTCTAGAGAGCAAAAATCCCATATAGCTCATATAAAACAGGCTGCAATATTCTTGGGAGAAGCAGCATTAGATACGGGTACTATTGCCTCCAGGGCATCAGCTTCAACAATAGCTGCTCGCAAAGCAGTTTGGTTACGTACGTGGAAAGCTGAATCAATCTAAGGTGGTTTTGGAATCTTTACCTTTTTCTGGAAATATTCTTTTTGGTAAAGAATTGACAGATATTCTGGAGTCAGAAGCAGACTCCAAAAAGGTCAAGTTTCTTTTCACATGCAACTTCAAACATAAAGGTCTGGCTTTTTGGCCCTTTCGGTCTCAAGGTAAAGCTAAGGAAAAAAGTGATCGCAAGCAGCCCCAATACAACAAGTCTGGTAAAAAAGCATTGGGCTACCAGATGGCCGGCTTCCAAATCAGAAGACAAGCCATCAGCATGATGGTGTGGGCCTTCACCTGGGGGACCCCAGGGTAGGGGGGCGACTTATTCAGTTTGCACAGATCTGGCAACGGTTTACAACAGATGCCTGGGTGCAGGAAGCTATATCTCTAGGTTATGCTTTTTCCTTTAAGAAGCATCCTCCTCGAAGGTTTTTTTGTTTGCACCAGCCCGTCTCGGGTAGAGACGAAGACCAGGGCTTTGCAAGAAGCAGTTTAGAAATTGCCTCAGTCAGGAGTAGTCATTCCGTTCCCCCTGCACAATGAGGACAGGGTTTTTACTCCAACCCGTTTTTGGTTCAGAAGCCAAATGGGTCATTTCAGCCCATTCTCAATCTCAAAATGCTAAACAAATACATTTGGGTACCTCTGTTTCACATTGAGACGTTACGTTCCATAGTCTTGGCCATGGAGATAGGGAATTATATGGTATCCATGGATATACAGAATGCTTACCTACATGTTCCTATAGCACTGTCACATCAGTGTTATCTCAGGTTCGCTATCCTCCAACAGCATTTTCAGTTCCAGGCCCTACCCTTTGGGTTAGCCACAGCCCCCAGAGTATTTACCAAGATTATGGTGGTTATGGCAGCTTCTCTCCGCCAGCAGGGGATAAGAATTTTTCCATACCTTGACAATCTTAACCCTGGCACAGTCACAAAAATTGCTCTTATCCTAAACGGTATCCATTCATGCAGCAATGCGAGTGATGGGTTTGATGGTGTCAACATTCGACATGGTGGAGTATGCACAATTCCACTCAAGGCTTCTGCAACGTCTGATTCATGCCAAATGGAATGGATTACATCAGACAATAAAAACACAGACTATGGTACTTTCGATAAAAGTAAGAAAGTCATTAGCCTGGTGGCTACAGACATCCCATCTGGACAAGGGGAGACCCTTTTGGATATCAGATTGGAAAATTCTGACAACAGATGCCAGTCTCCAGGGCTGGGGAGCAGTGTCCAGAAGGTTGTGTTTCCAGGGGCGATGAGCCAAAGAAGAAAGTTGCCTGCCAATAAATGTGTTGGAACTTCGGGCCATATACATGGCACTGATTCAGGCAAAGGACATTCTTCGGGGAAAATCAGTCCAGATCCGCTCGGACAATGCGACGGCAGTAGCGTACCTCAACCATCAGGGAGGCACTCGCAGCCAAAAAGCAATGAAGGAGGTAAGTCACATACTAAAGTGAGCAGAACTTCATCGTCCACCCTTGTCCGCAGTGTTCTTCTGGGAGTCCTAAACTGGGAAGCGGACTTTCTCAGTCAACACACCATTCAAGCAAGCGAATGGGCTCTACACCCAGAGGTCTTCCAGACTCTAGTAGACAATGGGGGTTGCCAGAGATAGATCTCATGGCGTCCCGTCTGAACAACAAAGTGCTCGCATACGGGTCAAGAACAAAGGATCCTAGAGCGATCTTTGTGGATGCCTTGTTGGTGAGATGGGACTTTCATCTGGCTTGTGTTACCTCCAACCACTCTATTACCCAGGGTGGTGAGAAAGATAAAGCAAGGAAAGGGTGCCGTGATACTAATAGCTCCAGCTTGGCCCAGAAGCCATAGGTATACGGATCTGCAGAGAATGTCGATGGATGCTCCATTTCTGCTCCCTCAACGTCCAAACCTACTGACGCAGGGTCCTTGTTATCACAGACATCTAGATCGACTGTCTTTGACAGCGTGGTTCTTGAAACCTCTATCCTGAAGTCAAGAGGATTCTCACAACAGGTAATTCAAACAATGCTTAGAGCAAGGAAACCTTCCTCAGCTCGTATGTATCACCGAATATGGCAAACCTATATTCATTGGTGCAGTGAAAGAAAGGTGGACCCTAAATCTTTCAAAGTTTCCAGGGTCTTAGCATTCCTTCAGGCAGGAATGGATAAAGGTTTGAAAGTGGCTTCCTTGAGAGTGCAAGTGTCGGCATTGACTGTATGGTTCCAAAAGAAGATTGCCAATATACAGGATGTGCATACTTTTTTCCAGGGAATGCTGCGCATTCAATCTCCGTTTGTTCCGCCTACAGTGCCGTGGGACTTATGTTTAGTCCTGAAAGCCCTTCAAGTTGCCCCATTTGAACCACTTAATAAAGTGGATCTTAAATGGTTGACAGCTAAAGCGCTCTTTCTACTGCCTATGGCATCAGCTAGAAGAGTATCAGATTTAGGGGCATTGTCATGTCGTTCCCCGTTACTGATTTTTTTATCCAGATAGAGCACTCAGAACTAGATCTGGGTATCTTCCTATGGTGGTGTCTAAATTCCACCTTCATGAAGAAATTTTCTTCGGGAGATGCATCGCTGGACGTGGTCTGTGCATTAAGGATCTACGTAGATCATACCAGTGCCATCAGAAAGACAGATTCTCTCTTCATTCTCTACGGATTTCACAAGAGAGGATGGCCTGCTAGTAAACAAATGCTGGCAAGATGGCTTTGGATGACTATTTCAGAAGCATATTCTCAGACTGATCTCCCTGTTCTGGCTAATGTCTCTGCTCACTCTACTCGTAAGGTAGGTCCTTCATGGGCAGCACAGCGTGGTGCTTCAGCAGAACAGATATGCAAGGCAGCCACATGGTCTTCCACTAACACATTCATTATACATTATGCCTTGGATACCTTTGCCTCTCATGACGCTGAATTCGGGCGAAGGGTTCTCCTGTCCAATCAGGCATGTCCCCACCACTAAATTGCTTTGGGAAATCCCATTGTTATCCTGTGGATAACCTGTGGACCCTGCCAGAGAAATATACTTTATGGTAAGAACTTACCACTGATAACGGTAATTCTCCTAAGTCCACAGGACCCACAGGGATCCCACCCTGACGCACCTGATTTGAGGATCCTTTTACTCATTAACCTCTTCCTTCTTGGGTGTGCATGTGTGTTCTTCTCGCCTGATTAGGGCTCTACATGATGCTCCTGCCTTGTACTTTGGAATACAACCGATTTGCCTGAGCCAGTAGGCAGGGATATATGGACGGGCCCGTTGCATGCTGGGAGGCCAGAAAGCTTTGACCAATTGGTGCCAATTCGCTGTCGCTTCATCATATCCCATTGTTATCCTGTGGATCCTGTGGACTTAGGAGAAATACCGTTATCAACGGTAAGTTCTTACCATAACGTATATATATTATGTGCAGGAGGGGCTACTATTTACTGTACTGTCTTCTCTACGGTAGAATTAAGTCACATAGAATATATATATATATATATATATAGAGAGAGAGAGAGAGAGACATTCTATACATTTGTACGTGTTTTTTTTTCAGACTAGATAAATCTCCTTGACTAACGTTACAGTAAATGTTTTGCAGACTTAACACATGCAAGAAATTGATACTACAGGTATTATAGATTTAATGATACTGAACATTGCTTTCCATTGACTACTTATTTTGAGTCAATACTCTAATGATTAATATGACACTCTAAATTACCCATTTGAACAATACAAAGCAGGATTGTTCTTGGTATTCTTATTCTGTACGTACCTTGTGCCCCCATGTGATTTGTGATTTCAGCATTCATCCCTGCTTGTTATGGATATATGCCCTGCCCCCAGATGGGTATATTCAATCAGTGTCGTATCCTCACCGTCGGAGAGGATCCGACACTTCACTATTCAATTTGCAGGCATTTCTGACAGGTTTTTGACAATGCCGATCCAATTTTTTTAAAGTTAAATCAGCTTTGTCGAAAACGGGCCAAAAACCTGTCTGAAACACCCGCAAATTCTACAAAAAAAGTGGATCCGCTGCTAATCCGCTGATTCACATGATTTCCGTCAAGTCGAAAAAAAGGCACTGGACTTCAATAGGTCGGATCCAGATTTGACCTAAAAAAGTCAGAGAATGCTGTTTTTCCGACTTGTCAGGAATTCCGACAATAGACCCCATAGAGAGAGAGCAGTCAGTGTGGACAATGGTTTCTAGGTATATAATCCCACTGCTCCAACTATGTTACCATGCTAATGCTGCCTAGAAGATGTATGCGTTGGGTTAATATGCAGCTGTGGAGTGTTCACAAATGTGATCGTCATCCTTTATATTGCTTTGTCACTGCGACCCCTCACTGTGATGGTGTTTCTGTGCTCAGAGTAATGGGGTGTAGTATACAAGTTTGCCAGATGACCATGGCGACAGGATATCAAAAGTCTGCAGTTGTCATGTTGGCATTCACTTTGTCGACACTGACATGTTGACATCAGCAATGTCGACAGTACTATCTAACCATAGCAGCAGATGAATCTTAGCCCTGGTGCTTATATGTTCATAATATAGACCTGCATAATAAACATTTTGAACATGTTAACATTTGTCGTTATCGGCATGTTGACATTATGGGGGTAATTCAGACCTGATCGCTGGGCAGCGATTTTTGTTGTCCTGCGATTGGATAGTCGCTGCCTAGTATGCAGAGTGGCAGAGCTGCACAAACTAACTTACTCAGACACTGTGATCACTTCACCCTGTCCGGGACCGGATTTGACGTCAGACACCCTCCCTGAAAATGCTTGGATATGCCTGTGTTTTTCCAAACACTCCCTGAAAACGGTTGGTTGCCACCCACAAACGCCTTCTTCCTGTCAGTCTTCCTGCGATCGCCCATGTGATCACTTTTTTCGCACCATCCCGCCGCTATGCACCGATGCCTGATGCGGTCATCCGACGTGCCTGCGCATTGCGGTGCATGCGCAGTTTGGACCTGATCGCAGGCTGTGAGAAAACGCAGCCTAGCGATCAGGTCTAAATTACCCCCTATGAACGAAGTTGTCAACATTCTGAATGCCGACATTCAGAACCAGTCAAAATTCTGACATGCCTGGTAAGCAAAAACTGTCCATAGTGATTGGTATAGGGTCACTCTCGGTGCCCTCGTAAAGGCATTGCTGCTCTTGCGTGGAATATGCACCAAACACCTTTGCAAATTGTCCATATTGTTAAACTTGAGTTTTCACTAAAGAAGAAAAGAGACTCTTGTTTAAAAAGGTTTATTAATGAAAAGATGTATATTTTCAGTATGCATCTGTAGAATATACCCTGTCGGGATGCAGTCAGTATACTGGCTGTCGGGATCTCGGTTTTCAGAAGACCGACAAACGGAATCCCGAAACCCGCCCGATATTCCCACTCGGTTGGTAGGTTCACACCATCAACCGAGTGGGAATAGATCCTGTGGCAAGAGCAGCGAGTCACCTGGCCTAATGCGGGACTCGCTGCCAGACGGGATTCTGGCAGACGAGATGCCGCTGTCTGTATAGTGACAGCTGGCATCCCGTCTGCCGGGATATCGTATGTATCCCATCCACTTGCTGATTAATATCTGTAAACTATACAAAAATGCAATGTAAGTTAATGTCTGTCACTAGACATACACACAGAGGCACAATTAATATGCACCTTAATGCCGCACAGAGTATTTGTTTATGCTGTAAACGTTTTTTTTCCAAAGCTGTTCTGCAAATGAATAAATACAACTTCATGTTAAATGGTTTGTGAGGTTTTCACATTTCGCCCTGTTCTGGCACAAGATTAGAGCAGGATTTAGACACTCTTAATTGTAGCTATTACAGCAGTGGGCTAAGAGGCTGGTATGTGGTGAAGGAGAGCATTTCATCCCCGGGCAATATTAAAGAAGCCAATTAAAATCCGGAACACATACAATTAGCTCTGGTGGAGGCTGAATAGTGCCATATGAACAGCAATGTAAATAATCTCAAATAACTAAAGTGACAAGAGGGCAGCATTAATTCAGTCAAGTGGCATTTTGTCCTTGGGTAAGTGCCAGGAAAACTCGTTCATTCTAGCAAATCCATGTGGAACATGAATTAACCAGTGTATTTCTGCGGCAATGGGATTTCTTGCATCATACCACAATAATTGTACAAAGCCATACCCCTTTCAGGCTTAGTGTGGTATATGGACGGGAATATCTGAACCTAGTTCCTTAACCGTAAAAAGAAAAAGATGCTGAATCAGTTCATCCTTATATATTTTCAATTATCTATTATACTGCACACTGAATACATAGGCAGTGTGTTTAATGTTTTCTATCTAGAATATATTTGTTTCAGTTTGCATGCCACAAACAATCTAGCATGGTCAGTTTACTTGTGATACAATGATCAGAAAATGTATTTTTATAGGATCTTAAAGTATCTTTTGTGAAATCAATAGAAAACCCAAAGGCTCAGCTCAAGGCAGTCACACTTAATGCTTGACCTATGATAAATTACAGATTAGCCACATTATAAAAGAGCAAGTTCATTTAGCAATACACACAAAAGCTTGGCATCTCAACATTTAAACTTAATGTGTAAAGCCACAAAACATGAAACCCTGTGATAGTATTACATTTTATTGTATTTAATAGACTTCAGTGTCCTCAGTACACCACACAGTGTGACAACCCTGGTGAGAGTGAGCCGCCAAGTCCTGCACAACACTTCTAGCGTCAGGCATCTTATTTATGCTGAGAAAATGTGTCTTAGGTGCAGTGGTGCAAGTAGAACAAATGTCTTATTGGTCTCTGTGTGCGTGCCAAAAAATGGGTGTGGCCAAATGCCACATGGGGCGTGGTCAATGAAAATGGGGGCGTGATACACATATGGGGGGAGGAGCAGATACACGTATGACCCCAATAGTGCCAAATACACGTTGCCCCACAGTGCCAGATACACATTGCCTCACTGTGCCAGATACACAAATGCCCCCAGAGTGCCAGATACACAAATGCCTCCAGAGTGCCAGATATACATTGCCTCACAGTGTCAGATACACATTGCCCCACAGTGCCAGATACACAAATGTCCCTACTGTCAGATATACATTACCCCCCAGTGCCAGATACAGAAATGCCCCCACAGTGCCAGATATGCCCCCAGTGCCAGATACAGAAATGCCCCCAGTGCCAGATACACATGTCCCCGCAGGGCCAGATATGCCCCCAGTGCCAGATACACATGTCCCCCCAGTGCCAGATATGCATGTCCCCCCAGTGCCAGTTACACATGTCCCCCAGTACCAGATATGCCCCCAGTGCCAGATACACATGTCCCCCCAATGCCAAATATCCTCCCAGAGCCAGGTATTCATGCCCCCCCAGTGCCAGATATCCCCCCAGAGCCAGATATGCCCCCAGTGCCAGGTATACATGCCCCCCCAGTGCCAGATATCCCCTAGTGCCAGGTATACATGCCCCCCCCCAGTGCCAGATATCCCCCAGTGCCAGGTATACATGACCCCCAGTGCCAGATATCCCCCAGTGCCAGGTATACATGCCCACCCTGTGCCAGATATACATGTCCCCCAAGTGCCAGATATGCTCCCAGTGTCAGATATACATGCCCCCAGTGCCAGATATGCTCCCAGTGTCAGGTATACACGCCCCCCCCAGTGCCAGACATGTCCCCCACCCCTGCTCACCGCTGCCGTCCTGTCTGCATGAGGGGAGAAGAGCGCAGCCTGCGCCTCTCCTTCCCCTCAGTGGGTTGCACCTAAACAGTGGTGCAAGTGTGCGGGTACGGCTGCGCTCTCCTCCCCTCACATCAGCGGCGGTGCGACGGCGGGGAGCGTCGGTGTGCAGCAGAGGGAGGGAGGCTGGGACGTAGCGGCGAGGAGCGACGGCCCGTCTGTGTGGGTACGGCGTACCCATGGCTAAATTCTTAAGGGTACGCCGTACCCACCCGCACACTTGCACCACTGCTTAAGTGCAACCCATTGCAACTAGAATGCACCAGGAGGCTGATTAATTTGATATGCGGCACATGTGTATTGTGTATCGCTGAGTCTGTATAGAGAGCAGGGAACTTGTATTGGAAAAAATCTGCCGCTGCTACATGGTAGCACTTCTTATCCTGATTCAGTTACACATAGCTATACAAATGTTGCATATAAAATTAATCTGATGCGTCCTTGCACTGCATTGCACATAAGATGTCTTTTTGGCAAAAAAAAAGACGCCAAACGCTGACTCACAGGACCTGAAGCACTGAGAGGGGCTGTTTAGTGTGTCTGTAGCTTTGTCTCTGGTGGGATACGGTCATTAGGTCGACCACAATTAGGTTGACAGTCATTAGGTCGACCACTATTGGTTGATATGGTTACAGGTTGACATTGTCACTAGGTCGACATGGAAAAAGGTCGACATGCGTTTTTCATTTTTCTTTTTACTTTTTCATACTTGATGATCCATGTGGACTATGATTGGGAATAATAACCTGCCCGAAGCATGGCGAGCGAACACGGTGCACTAATTGGGGTTCCCCGTCACTTTTACAAAGAAAACGACACCAAAAAAAGTTTTAAAAAAAAAAACCTCATGGCTACCTTTTTCCATGTCGACCTAAGTGTGGTTGACCTAATGACCCATACCCGTCTCTGATTCCTACCTCTCATTCCAGCCAAGGCTTCTCCTGTACCACTAGCAGTAGGAATTGAACTCCTTACCACATCCAATCAGACTCTCCCATAGCCTTTGAATTATTAATTGCCCTCCGAAATCCCACCTATACTACTCATACTAATGCAACCTCCCAAATGTCCCAATCTCCTCTCTCTCAGCCACACTAGCGCCTCTTGTTTCAGCTTTAGCATCTTCAGAATTAGAGCATAAGCTCTCTTGCCATCAGCGCTCTCCCCTATCCAGTTTTCATGTTTGCATTTATTTTGTTTACCTTGTTTGCATCTATTTTATGTTTGTCCTGTTTTGCACACTGTACGGGACTGCAGAGCACTGAGGCACCTTACAAATAAAAGAAACTAAAAAATCTTAAACTTGTTCCTTATTTTGTTAACAAATGCAGATAACTAAGGAAAATGTTAGTGGAAAAGCATGGGCACATATTAAAATGTAAATTACGTGTGCCTGGTGTAACGCAGCCCTTTATTGTTTTATTTAACCATTTTTTTGGTTTGATGATATTTGGTTTTGATCTTTGGTTTAAAGTTGCCTTAGGAAAACTTGGGTCATCCCTTTTGATTTTTTAAAATGCTTTTTGGGAATGTGTGCAGTTTTGTGGGTGAGCAGAGTACTGTACACGCCAGCAGCTAATTATATAGGCAATGACCAGTCAGGTAGCTTAACCAGGCTCTGTGGTTTATTTGTGGAAGTGAATGTTCAGCTGTACTCACGGTTACAGATAATGGTTCAGCAACGGAGCGGAGCAGGGTTGCAGACAGGTCATCAGCTGGTGACTGTCCTTTCTCAGGGCAGCGGTGCAGGGCTCTGGAAAAGCAGCTGAAGCAAAGTGATGTAATGGATCTCACAAGCTGAGAGGAGCACATCCATCCTCCGTTATATTGCTCATACACAGTGACAAGATGGCGCCGTGTATGCACAGATACACTATCAGAGGCCATCTTGGTTAGGGAATGACGTTTCACCAGAGGAAACATTTTGTTGGAGACTACGCAGTAACGCACTCCACTTCTAACAATTTTAAGGTCTTTTAAATGCAGGCTTTAATAGCTATTCCCAACATTGACAATATACTGTCATTTCATTAATTCCCATGCCAAACTGGGAACATGGATCAGTTGAGCAAAGTAGTGGCCAATCTGGCTTTTTATTGTTAGGAATGATGGGAGGTATATTTTGGCTAAATATCATGTAGAGGAATTGTTGTTTTTAGACCTTTGCACAGTAATTCACACAAGATTTATACCCCGAATAGAACATAAGAAGACACTTTTTTTTTTGTTTTGCACAAAATCAAAAGGGTGGAAAATGTTAATGTGCCACAACAAAACATTTCCTTTTGTTTTAAACTACAATTAAAAGATAAAATATATGTTATGGTAAGAACTTACCGTTGATAACGGTATTTCTCCTAAGTCCACAGGATAACATTGGGATATGAAGAAGTGACAGCGGATTTGCACCAATCGGTGAAAGCTTTTCAGCCTCACAGCATGCAATCATATATCCCCGCCTCTTGGTTTAGGCAAATCAGTTGTATTCCCAAAGCTCAAGGCTGGAGCATCATAGATATCCCTAATTAGGCGAGAAGAACACACATGCACACCCTACCGTACAAGAAGGAAGAGGTTAGTGAGTAAAAGGATCCTCAAATCAGGTGCGTCAGGGTGGGATCCCTGTGGACTTAGGAGAAATACCGTTATCAATGGTAAGTTCTTACCATAACGTACATTTCTCCGGCAGGGTCCACAGGTTATCTACAGGATAACATTGGGATTTCCCAAAGCAATTTAGTGGTGGGGACACTCCTGATTGGACAGGAGAATTCTTCGCTGAATTCAGCGTCGTGAGAGGCAAAGGTATAATGTCTTTTGAATGTGTTAATGGAAGACCATGTGGCTGCCTTACATATATGTTCTGCTGAAGCATCATGTTGTGCTGCCCACGATGGACCTACCTTACGAGTAGAGTGAGTAGAGACATTAGCCGGAACAGGGAGATCAGCTTGAGAATATGCTTCTGAAATCGTCATCCGAAGCCATCTTGCCAGTGTCTGCTTATCAGCAGGCCATCCTCTCTTGTGAAATCTGTAGAGAATGAAGAGAGAATCTTTCTGATCGCTCTGGTACGATCCACGTAGATCCTTAAGGCACGGACCACGTCCAGCGATGCATCTCCCGCAGAAAGGCCTGGTTCCTGGAAAGCAGGGACTATAATTTATTTAAGGTGAAATTTAGACATCACCTTGGGAAGATACCCAGATTTAGTTCTGAGAACCGCTCTGGATAAAAGATCAGAAATGGAGGACGACATAACAACGACCCTAAATCTGATACTCTTCTAGCTGACGCCAAGGCCAGTAGAAAGAGAACTTTAGCTGTCAACCATTTAAGAACCACTTTATTAAGTGGTTCAGATGGGGCAACTTGAAGGGCCTTTAGGACTAAATTTAAGTCCCAAGGCACTGTAGGAGGAACAAAAGCAGGTTTAATGCGCAGCATTCCCTGGAAAAAAGTACACACATCCTGTAAGTTGGCAATTTTGGAACCATACAGTCAATGCCGACACTTGCACTCTCAAGGAAGCCACCTTCAAACCTGTATCCATTCCTGCCTGAAGGAATGCTAAGACCCTGGAAACTCTGAAAGACCTAGGGTCCATTTTCAGTTCACTGCACTAATGAATATAAGTTTGCCATAGTCGGTGATAAATGCGAGCTGATGAAGGTTTCCTTGCTCTGAGCATTGTTTGAATTACCTGTTGTGAGAATCCTCTTGACTTTAGGATAGAGGTTTCAAGAGCCATGCCTTCAAAGACATGCAATCCAGATGTCTGTGATAACAAGGACCCTGCATCAGTAGATCTGGACATTGAGGGAGCAGGAGTGGAGCATCCATCGACATTCTCTGCAGATCTGTGTACCAATGTCTTCTGGGCCAAGCCGGAGCTATTAGTATCACGGCACCCTTTCCTTGCTTTATCTTTCTCACCACCTTGGCTAATAAGGTGATTGGAGGAAACACATAGACCAGATGAAAGTCCCATCTCACCGAAAGGGCATCAACAAAGGTCGCTCTGGGATTCTTTGTTCTTGACCCGTATGTGAGAACTTTGTTGTTATGACTGGATGCCATGAGATCTCTCTCTGGCAACCCCCACTTGTCGACTAGAGTCTGGAAGACCTCCGGTGGTAGAGCCCATTTGCTTGCCTGAGTGGCGTGTCGACTGAGAAAATCTGCTTCCCAGTTTAGGACTCCCGGAAGAACACTGCGAACAAGGCTGGATGATGAAGTTCTGCCAACTTTAGTGTGTGACTTACCTCCTTCATAGCTTTTTGGCTGCGAGTTCCTCCCTGATGGTTGAGGTACGCTACTGCCATTGCGTTGTCCAAGTGGATCTGAACTGGTTTTCCCTGAAGAATGTCCTTTGCCTGAATCAGTCCCATGTATATGGCCCGAAGTTCCAATATATTTATTGGCAGGCAACCTTCTTCCTTGGTACATTGCCCCTGGAAACAAAACCTTCCTGACACTGCTCCCCAGCCTTGGAGACTGGCATCCGTTGTCAGAATTTCCCAATCTGATATCCAAAAGGGTCTCCCCTTGTCCAGATGGGATGTCTGTAGCCTCCTGGCTAATGACCTTCTTACTTCCATCGCAAGGACCATAGTCTGCGTTTTTATCATCTGATGCAACCCATTCCATTCGGCAAGGATCAGATGCTGCAGAGGCCTCGAGTGTAACTGTGCATACTACACCATCAATCCTATCATACGCACTGCTGCGTGAATGGATACCTTTTGACTGTGTAGCAGCTCCTGAATCCTTGACTGAACTTTGGATATCTTGTTCAGAGGTCAAATTACTCTCTGAAGGCTTGAATCCAGTACAGCCAACAAGTGAGTCATCCGCTGTGACATAGACACGTTATTGTCTGTTGCAGATGACATAGGCGCAATTCCTGCAACTGTGCCAGGATTAAAAGATCGTTGAGGGATGGAAAAATTCTTATCCCTTACTGGCAGAAATAAGCTGCCATTACCACCATAATCTTGGTAAATCCTCTGGGGACTGTGGCTAACCCAAAAGGTAGGGCCTGGAACTGAAAATGCTGTTGGAGGATAGCGACCGTGAGATAGCACTGATGGGACAGTTCTATAGGAACATGTAGGTGAGCATCCTGGATATCCAGGGATACCATATAATCACCTGGCTCCATGGCCAAAATGATGGAACATAAAGTCTCCATATGAAACCGAGGTACCCAAATGTATTTGTTCAGCATTTTAAGATTGAGAATAGGCCGGAATGACCCATTTGGCTTCTGAACTATAAACAGGTTGGAGTAAAAACCCTGCCCTCGTTGTGCAAGAGGAACTGGAATGATTACTCCTGATTGAAGCAATTTCTGAACTTCCTCTTGCAAAGCCCTGGCCTTCGTCTCTAACCAAGACGGGCTGGTACAAAAAAAACCTTTGAGTAAGGTGCTTCTTGAAGGCAAAAGCATAACCTAGAGATACCGCTTCCTGCCCCCGGGCATCTGTTGTAGACTGCTGCCAGATCTGTGCAAACTGAAGAAGTTGGCCCCCTATCCTGGGATCCCACAGGTGGAGGCCCGCACCATCAGGCTGATGGCTTATTTTCTGTTTTACCAATCGGTTCTCTGGTAGCTTTTTAGTCTTACCAAACTTGTTGTATTGGGGCTGCCTGCCATCACTTTTTCCTTTAGCTTTTCCTTGAGACCGAAAGGGCTGAAAGGCTGGAACTTTAGGTTTGAATTTGTATGTGGAAGGAAACTTTACCTTCTTTGATTCTGCTTCTGACTCCAAAATATCTGTCAATTCTTTACCAAAAAGAATATCTCCTGAAAAAGGCAAAGATTCCAAAACCTTCTTAGATTCTGAATCAACTTTCCACGTACGTAGCCAAACTGCTCTGCGAGCAGCTATTGTTGAAGCTGATGCCCTGGAGACAATAGTACCCATATCCAATGCTGCTTCTTCCAAGAACATCGCAGCCTGTTTTTTCTGCTGCGGGATTACACGGGGCTCCACAAGGAATAACATCGGGTGTAGAGTAGGATCTTGATCTGAGGCAACAGCAGGCTAAAAGCTTTGACTGTTCCCAAGATGCACAGCGCCGCCTCCTCTATAACCCCGCCTCCATGCACAGGAGCTCGGTTTGTAAGTTGGTGCCATGCAGTAAGCAGGCATACAACAGGGGGGCTGCTCAGGCAGCACTAAGAAAGCTATTTTCAGAAGAAAAGAAGACTTCAAGGGCTGTAGCAGTGTTAGATGTCAGTCAGACATCCCCTGCTGCAGCTCCATCACTCCCCCAGTGGCGCTGTATACTCCCGCACCCTGGTTGCCGAGTAACTACAGCGGAGGCTCCAGAGTTCTTCTATGTCAGTCACACACTCGCCGTTGTCGCTTGGATCGCGTGGCCGCATACAGGGGGAGGTAAGGGGTCTCTTTGGCCCGCTGTAATCTCGATCCGGCACGGCCGGTGGGAGGCGGGCCACGAGCACTGGCGTGGACACTGTAAGGGGCAGCCGCTTCACTATTCAATATAACAAGCAGACCTTGGCCAGGTGGATTAGAATGGTGATTGCACATGCTTATGTACAGGCTGGTCTTCCAGCTCCTGCTACCATCAAAGCTCATTCTACTCGGTTGGTTGGACCTTCTTGGGCGGCCCGCCATGGTGCGACCCTTGAACAATTGTGCAAGGCAGCTACGTGGTCCTCAGGGACGTTCATAAGGTTCTATGCCTTCGATACTTCTGCCTCCCAGGATGCTTCCTTTGGATGCCGGGTTCTTGTGCCCACTACAGTGCGTCCCCTCCCATAAGGAACTGCTTTAGAAAATCCCTGATGTTATTCCTTGGAGCCCAGTGTACCCCACAGCATAAAACGAGATTTATGGTAAGAACTTACCGTTGTTAAATCTTTCTGCGAGGTACACTGGGCTCCACAAGGCGCCCACCCTGATGCACTTAGCTTCTTTGGGTTGGTATGGCATTAGCTGCTGACACCCTCTCCTGTAGTGAGTGTGTGTGGCTACTAACGATTGTCGTCTCTGTTACCTGCTGCTGCATTGGACTGGTTAACTAAACTGAGCACCTGTGCACGTTGGCGGGGTTATAGAGGAGGCGGCACTGTGCATCTTGGGAACAGTCAAAGCTTTTGGCCTGTTGGTGCCTCGGATCAAGATCCTACTCTACACCCGATGCCATTGAAAAATCCCCCTCCAATGCATCAGCCCAGGCAGCCACTGCCTTTGCCATCCGAGTTGAAACCACGGCTGGTCTTATGACTGCCCCAAACAGGGAAAAAAATTGATTTTTAAAAAACCATCCTCTCTCCTATCCGTGACATCATTTAATGATGTTGAAGGCAGAGGTCATGTAGATTTTCGCACTAATCGAATCACATGCATATGCACCTTGGGAGCCACCTCCCTTTTTAAACAATCCCCAGCTGGAAAAGGATAATTGGAATTCCATTTCCTAGGAATTCTAAACTTCTTATTGGGCGCAGCCCAAGCCTCTTCCATGATTTCCGTCAGCTGTTCTGACCCCGGAAACTCAGTCTTAACTGTTTTAAGACATTTAAACACAGGTGCCTTGGTTTTTAACACAGGCTCTTCTGAATCCTCTAAGGATAGAATGGCTTTCATTGCTTTAATTAACTCTGCTATATCCACTGAGCTGAGACCTTCCTCCTCCTTTTCGTATGCCGAACCAGAGTTTATTGAGCTTTCATCCACCGATGAATCCTCATCTGAAACATGTGTAGCCTGTGAGGATGAAGATTTACTTAACAGTGGCTTATCAGCCTGTTTCTTTTGAGAGGCTGCTGCTGGTAGTGATAAACCGCAGGTGGGAAGCTGCATGTAAGGGTTAATCGTGTAACCTATCCCTGGTACAGGAGTTGGAATTATCCACTCAGCTATACTGGATAATGTTTGTGCAAATATCGCCCAAGGCGGATCAACCTGCACCTGAATCTGCCTTGTATTTTTCAAGAGACCCTGGTGAAAGCTAAAACAATTTGCACACAAACCTTCCTGAACCAGATCCTGAGAGGTTAACCCAGCTTTGCAAGACAAACATGATATGAGTGGTGGTGTTGCTGTGAGTGTATCTTCCTCACCTTTGCCACTCTTAGACATGATAATCAACACTTCCACAGTGTACTACACAATTTGTGACTGTAATCACTTTAAGTTTTTTAAAGTGACATACAATCCGATCCTATCCTGCTATGCACCAGCATTGAGGATCGGAATAGAAAAAAACTGACAGAATATATAGTAAAGTCAGCAATCACACTAGCAGTCAGTCACATTATACATTAGTATAATAAGCAATGTCAGCATATAATCAACTACAAATACATTTCAAGTATGTAGGAGAACATATTACTGAATCATGTTTAAACAGATCTACCGTATTCAGATGCATAGCGGAAGAATGAACAGTAATAGTATACAGACACATATGCAGTAGGCACTTATCTATCTATTCGTACGCAAAAGGTAGAGACTTAGTGCTGTATTACCCATACTCAGTAGAGTGGGATAGAGAGAGACTTGCCCCGCTTCCAGGACCGATCAATACGTTTGCAAACGCTGAGTGGATCCAGACGCTACTAGTGTACACTGCCGCTCCATGAACCTATAGTGAACACAGACGCACCAGCCACACAGCCGCCTATGCTACGACTGGGACCCCTTCGTATACAGCGTCTCAGACTGACGTGGGAAAACAGTTCATGGCGGGAGACTCGGAGGAAACTGGTCATGAACTGGGGGGAGGGGTGACCAGGAGAGCTTCTGACTCGCCACTGCTGACATCAACCCGATGGATCGTGGCCGCATACTGTTCCTGGTGGCAGCCGCATCAGCAACTGTTTGGTAGTCTCCTCGCAAAACAGTGCGGCTGTATCCGTATTACCCTTCTAAGCGGAACCGATGCCTTACCTTCTCCCCGTGCCCCGACCATAGCCTGGTAACATCTGCTGGACCTGCTAGTATATCTGACACAGACGCCCGCTGACACAGCACTGTACTCATGGATAAGTGTTGTCGCAACCGGCGGAGAGTTGTTGGAGCGACTTTTTCTAAGGTACGTATAAGACGCTTTTTAGAAAGATCATTCAAGAAAAAAATAGTAAGACTATAAAAATAAAATAAGAAAGCTTAGGGCTGCTAAAAACCAGCAGCCCATTGACCATGGTCAGGCTCCTGCCGCACCTAACAAAAACTGATATGCCTGAGCCAGGAGGCGAGGATATATGGACAGGCCCGTTGCATGCTGGGAGGCCGAAAAGCTTTGACCGATTGGTGCAAATCTGCTGTCGCTTCATCATATCCCAATGTTATCCTGTGGATAACCTGTGGACCCTCTCGGAGAAAATTATTTCTCTATTTCTCTAATTATACCCTCAATTACTCAGACATGCACTGATGAGTTCATCGTTCGTTGCTCTGCTAAGGAATTCATCAATGCCAATACACCATTATACCAGCTATCTTCTGCTCTCAGTACATAATGCCCCAATTACAGGAGGATATCAAAATGTTTAATCTAATCTGATGTACCAGCTTTTCCCTACCTGTATCCAGTCGTGGGACGTGTCCCTCTGTATATGTCTGTAAAAGTGTACACCGTATATTTCCCTACAGACCTGATGTCTGAGCGGGATGCGGTTAATATACTGCATGTCGGGATCCCGGCGGTCAGTAAACCGATGTCAGAATCCCACCAGCCGTGGAAATGATGGCGTATGAAATCCCGAACACTGCCCCAAATTCCCACTTGTGTGGTGGGTCCAAGCCACCACCTAAGTGGGGATATTATCTGTGGTGAACGAAGTTAATCACAGGGCCTGAAGCGTGGTGAGCGCAGGGTGCCCCCGAGGGGACAAGCTGCTGTGATTCAGGCTGGCGGGATACCACTGTCGGTATACTGACAGCCGGCATCCCATCCACCGGGCACCTGTATGTATTCCGTCTGAGTATTTATTTTGAACTGCAGCTTCTTGTTCTTTTCAGTTAAATACAAAATATTATTTTCCAGAGTTTTGTGAATACCCAAACTGTCAGCATGAAATGTTTTACAAAATGTTAGTTTACTTATACTGAAGCAATAGCTTGGTTCATTATGTAATTTATACTCCCATGTATCTGTGATGCCAGACACAGAGAGACCTGTTAATGTTAGAGTTGACCTCCGAGAGCTGGTAAGAGGGCGCAGAATATTGTTTCACAGATGATAACCAACCAATCTTTAGACTACCTAGGATTAGAGTTATTGTGTTGGTGTACTGTAATGCCCATAGTTAGCGGTCTCAGCATCTTCTTTTACTACATGTGAAACACATTGCAACGTCTGCTTTTGAATATGATCATATTTCTTTTGGAATTATGGTTTTCTTTTCTGGAGAACTAATAGATTTCTATTACAGATATAAGCTTTCTAAAAATAGTTTTAGAATTCAACTGTTACCATTGTGTGTCATCCTCTTCAGGGCCACAACTAGGTGTGTGCCAGCAGTGTCTTGCCCACAGCGCACATGCACGGCCCAGATGGAGAAAGTGCCTGGCTGCTACCACAGCGGTGCGAAAGAGGAGCTGCGGCAGGCTGAAATTGGACGCTGCCTGCTTAAGTAAGGGTAGGCTGCTGGAGGAGGACACTCCTCCACTCTGTGCGCTCTCTGCTGCTGCCGCTGTACTGTCCCTCCTCCGAAGAAGCCCCCTGGTCAGTGTCCCACAGCCTCCGATGTTGGACTCGGGTGGGGGAGATGAGTGCAGCGCTGGCCTGGAGACTGACCCCCCGGTCTTAGAAATTCATCCAGATCAAATTTGTTGCTGCTGCTGCTGGAGCATGGCAGTGACTCCCCGGAAGCTGCTCTGGGGGAGAAGAGTGCCCTGAGCAGATGAGGAAGTTCCTTTCTGACTTGCGGGTTGCAAGTTCCTTTCTGACTTGCTGGGGTGCTGGTGGAGAGGAGCATGCTGAAAGTTGACCGTCCCTGGCTGGCTGTCTCTCTCTCTCTCTCTCTCACCCTGCCTAATGTGTAAAAAGGGGGACCCTGCCTAATGTGTAAAAAGGGAGAGACTGCCTGCTGTAATGTGTAAAAAAGGGGGACGCCATCTGCCAAAACTGTAAAAGGGGAACTCTGAATGCTGTACTGTGTAAAAGGGGACTCTGCCTGGCGTAATGTGTAAAAGGGGCTCTACCTAGTGTAATAAGTGTAAGTGGTGCTACTGGACAGCGTAATTTGAATAATGGAGACTTATGTACAGCGTAATAATATAAATTCCACATGAAGCCATTCTACTATATTTTTGACGCCTACGGCGCACACTGCCCCTGTTTTGTATATGGGGGGGTCATCAATACTTTTTCTTGCACACAGCACTAAAATATCTAGTTACGGCACTGATCCGGTTTTCTTCTATGAAAGTAAATGCAGACATTTTTATTTTATTTAAAACTAGCAGTGCCTACCCTTCATTGCCAAGTGATTATTAATTTTATTAAATTATAAATTTTTCTCTTTCCCATACTTTTAGTTCACTCATATGCCTTAATGTCTTCCAGTTATTTAAGTAATATTTATTTTATCAATGAAATACCGTTGAAAAATAAAATATCGTAACAAAAGTGTGAAGACGGCGTAATATGAAAATTCTCATAGATCGCATGGACATATCTGCTGCATAAGGAGCCTGCCCGGACAGTTCAGAGAGTGCTATAGATGTAGACTTGAGTTTGTCTCACTCGTACATGTTTTGTCTTTATCAGGTGTCTGTTGGTAGTGATGCAGCACAAACATCAGTATGCATAGGCAAATTTTGGTGTGTGGGGGGGGGGGGGGAGGCACCAAGACACGTGCCCCCTTGTCATTTAGGATTTTGTTTTATTTTATTCAAGTGCAGTAACATAATGGGCCTGATTCAGATGTGGTTGTTGTTGAGATTGCGGTTGCAATCTTTTGCCGTTTGCAATTGTGGCTATATTGCACAGTTACTATTATAGCTAGATGATTCATAGCCTGCGTTACTCGGAGGATCTCAAGAAACATTTCAGTGAAAAACTGATCAAAATTGATTCAGTAGTTCTCGAGTTAAATCGCGAACATACAAACAAATCATCAATTAATAAATATATAATATCAGTGCCGTAACTAGGCATTTTAGTGCCTTGTGCAAAAAACGGCATTGGCGCCCCCACCCCCCATGCAAGATAGGGGCAGTGAGCGCCGTAGGCATGCCAAAAATAATAGGGGCGTGGCCACAAAATAATACCAATTCATACTACGGTGCACAGTAGTCTCCATTATTCAAATTACGCTGCACAGCAGCGCCATTACACCAGGTAGAGCTCCTTTTACACATTATGGCAGACAGTCCCCCTTTTTACACATACGGCAGACAGCATCCCCTTTTTACACATTACAGCAGACAGCGTCCCCCTTTTTATACATTGCGGCAGACAGAATAGAGAGAGAGAGAGATACCATCTCTCCCCGGTGGCAGTCAAGCTCCTCGGTGCTGGCAGATCCTGGGCAGAGGAGGAGGGAGGGGGACTGGAGCCGCAGCAGCGCTATGTAATTGGTAGAGGCGCCGCAACAGCAGTCCCCTCTCCTTCCGCATTGGCTGGCTGACGCCGCTGTGAATGCTGGGATGAGGGAAGCGCATCCCAGCATTCACAGCAGCGCAGGGCAGCCAGTGCGGAAGGAGAGGGGACTGCTGCAGTGGCGCCTCTACCAATTACATAGCGCTGCTGCGGCTCCAGTCCCACTCCACCCTCCTCCCCCTGCCTAAGGTGCTGCTGCTCTCCTCCCCTGCCTCTGGCTTCTCCAGCGCGGCGCACACAGCAGAGGCAGCTTGTAATGAGTCCATTTCACCCGTTACAAGCCGCTGGCCGTTGGAACTGCGCTGTGTGTATGTGTATATATATATATATATATATATAACACTGTAAGGGAACAGGGTGACGTTTCGTGGGGTAAATGTTAGCAAGCAGCAGCTGAGGAATCACACAAGTCCAGTGTGTGGTGCAACTGGCCACGACCAGTTTTATTAGGCAGAAAACAAAACAAACATCAAAAGAAAATACCTTGCCTGTCCGGCACTAACTAAACACAAGACGTTCCTAACTGTCTCTAAACAAAAAACCACAGAGTTTTCCAGTCAACACTGTACGGCACACATGTATAAGGAAGCGTACTTCTCTCACAGAGATCCTGCAGTCTTCCCAGGCAGTCTGCCCACACTAATCAGGCTAGCAGCCCTATAACCCACTTACACAGCTGAAACCCTGATTAGCCCAGTGTGAGGTCAAAGACCCGAACTGGGCCCAACGTCTGGAACTCGCCCTATCTTTCTTTCAGGGCCCTTATCCAGTTTTTCCAATAAACTTATTTTTTCCAATAAACTTCTGACAAAACAAAACATTTTCCTAATACAGGTAAGACAAGAACCTGGGACAAACATACCTGCCCTCAAACACTATTCCAGTGTTGTTGTCACATATCCCCCTCCCCTGTTTCGACCTAGGGGCTGGAACACTTGTAGCCCCCAAACAGAAGATGCGGGACAATGCATCTGCGTTAACCAATTGTGTACCCGGTCTATGTTCAACAGTAAACTTAAAATCCTGCAATGCTAGAAACCATCTAGTTACCCGAGCATTCTGACCTTTTATTTACATACATCCATTTTAAAGGGGCGTGATCTGTCACTAGTCTGAATTGTCTACCCAAGAGGTAATATCTCAAGGTATCTAGTGCCCACTTAATGGCCAAAGCCTCCTTTTCCACAATGGCATACCTTTTTTCATGCTCATTGAGTTTCCTACTCAAATAAATGATAGGGTGTTCGTCCCCATCTCTGGTTTGGGACAACACAGCCCCTATCCCTACCTCTGAGGCATCTGTCTGTACAACAAATTCTTTCGAGAAATCTGGTGTCATCAATACCGGTTGTGAACACAAAGCCACTTTTAATGTTTGGAACGCTTTTACTGCATCAGGGTTCCATTTCACCATATTTGACTGCTTCAATTTGGTAAGGTCTGACAACGGCACTGCTGTGGTTGCAAAATTGGGAATTAACCGTCTATAGTATCCAGTTATTCCCAAAAAAAGCCCTTACCTGTTTTTTATTCACTGGACGAGGCCAGTTTTGAATAGCATCAATTTTATTCAATCGGGGCCTAATCAGACCTCTGCCTATGGTGAAGCCCAAGTATTTGACCTCCTCCATTGCGAGGCAGCACTTCTTTGGGTTAGCAGTTAACCCTGCCTCTCTGATTGAGTCCAGTACTGCTTGCA
Organism: Pseudophryne corroboree; assembly: GCF_028390025.1. Lineage (NCBI taxonomy): Eukaryota > Metazoa > Chordata > Amphibia > Anura > Myobatrachidae > Pseudophryne > Pseudophryne corroboree. The sequence goes on from NC_086448.1 coordinate 639,614,542, forward strand.
CTTTAACCAAATGGGACCCCCAGTCTGTACTGTGAATTACCACATCATCCAAATAGGCAGCTGCATATTTTCTATGGGGCCTCAAAATTGTATCCATCGCCCGTTGAAAGGTTGCTGGAGCCCCATGCAACCCAAAGGGTAACATCTTATACTGGTATAGCCCCTCCGGAATCGAAAAGGCTGTTTTTTCTTTTGCACTATCAGTTAAAGGTATTTGCCAGTACCCTTTGGTCAGGTCCAACGTGGTGAGAAACCTGGCTGTTCCCAGCCTTTCTATAAGCTCATCCACACGGGGCATGGGGTATGCGTCAAATTTGGACACCTCATTTAACTTACGAAAGTCATTACAGAAGCATATGCTACCGTCTGGCTTCGGGATGAGAACTATGGGACTGGACCACTCACTGTTAGATTCCTCTATGACTCCAAGTTCTAACATGGTTTTAACTTCTTTAGAAACAGCTTCTCGCTGAGCTTCAGGAATCCTATATGGCTTTAAATGGACCCTGACCCCTGGTTCTGTGACAATGTCATGTTTTATTATGGTTGTTCAGCCAGGCAGCTCTGAAAATATCTCCCTATTTTGGATGAGAAATTCTTTAACCTGATTGATCTGATCAGCTGATAACGTCTCTGACACCTTTACTGCGGGAAGCAACCGAGGTGAAGACACCGAAGGGCAAGGCTCCATTGACAGAGACAACCTATCTTTCCAGGGTTTGATTAAGTTAACATGGTAGATTTGTTCGGGTTTTCTCTTTCCCGGTTGGTATACTTTGTAATTAACCTCATTCACTTTTTCCCTAATCTCAAATGGACCCTGCCATTTAGCTAGGAACTTGCTTTCCACAGTGGGTACCAAAACAAGAACTCTATCTCCGGGAGCAAATTCCCGTATCTTGGCACTCCGGTTAAATACCCTCTGTTGAGCACTTTGGGCCTGTTCCATGTGCTCTCTGACAATAGGTACCACGGCTGCAATCCTATCCTGCATTTGTGTTACATGTTCAATAACGCTTCTATAAGGAGTGGGCTGTCCTTCCCACGTCTCTTTGGCAATGTCCATCAGCCCTCTGGGGTGTCTACCATACAACAAATCAAATGGAGAAAAGCCCGTAGAGGACTGAGGTACTTCTCTGATGGCCATTAACAAGTAGGGCAACAAACAATCCCAGTTTTTCCCATCTCTATCAACAACCTTTTTTAACATACTTTTTAATGTTTTATTGAACTTTTCCACCAACCCATCAGTTTGGGGATGGTAGATGGACGTCCTGAGGTGAGTGACCTTAAATAATTTGCACAATTCTTTCATGACCCTTGACATAAATGGAGTACCTTGGTCAGTCAAAATTTCTTTTGGTATTCCCACTCTACTAAAAACCTGCACCAGCTCCCTAGCTATCGCCTTAGTTGTGATAGTGCGTAAAGGGACAGCCTCAGGATATCGAGTGGCATAGTCCATAATTACCAGGATATACTGATGTCCCCGAGCGGACTTTAACAAGGGCCCCACGAGATCCATGGCTATTCTGTCAAATGGGACCTCTATAATGGGCATGGGAACTAGTGGGCTCCTGAAATGGGGTCTAGGGGCATGATACTGGCATTCAGGACAGGAAGAACAATATTCAGACACTTCTTTATAAACCCCTGGCCAGAAGAACCTTTGTAAAACTTTTTCAGTGGTTTTTTCTGCCCCTAAATATCCTGTTGTAACGTGACTATGAGCTAAATCCAGTACCATTCTCCGATAAGGCTGGGGAACTACCAGCTGTTCCACCACATCCTCATCCTTTTTGACAATGCGGTACAAGAGCTCAATACAGATGGCCATGTGGGGATACGTAACCCTGTCACCTGGTACCACAGGTTCCCCATTAACAATCTTAACATTCTCTCTAGTCTTTATCAAGGTAGGATCCTTTAACTGTTCAGACACAAACAGATCCTTCTTTACCTCAGGCACGCTTTCAGTTCTAACTACTACGTCTCTGTTCCCAGCAAGAGGGTCCTCACTGGACTCCCCATCTGTCACTTCCCCAGCCAAACTAGCAAAGGGTCAGAAAGTTCCGAAGACACACACACATCCATAAAATCACCGGTATTATCAACTGGCTCTTTACCTCTCACATTTGTTGATAAACGTGATTCCCACAGTTTCCAAAAATGAGGAAAAGCCCTCCCTAATATGGCCTCATGCACCAGGGTGGGGACCAGTCCTACTTTAACAATTGCTGACCAACAACAAGTTTCTATATTCACTTCAGCAGTGACATAATGTTGGGTATCCCCATGTATGCAAGTTACCCCAATAGGTATTTGCTGGACCTTTAAGGGGTTCACTAACCCAGCTTTCACGATGGTAACTAAACTTCCTGAATCTAGCAAGGCCTCTACCCGGTTACCCTCTAAGAACACATCACACATTTGTTTTTCCAGCTCAGGTGAAGGTACCACAGTACAGGCTAACGTAGCAAAGAAAGACATTCTGCGACATTCAACGGCAGCATCACATTGCATGGGTTCTTGCGTGACTGGGCAATTGGCAATAACATGACCTGGCATACCACACCTAAAACATTTAACCACACGATTATCAACCCATTTGGGCAGCATAGACCGTTCTAGCCCCATTGGCCTGTCTCCAGGGCCAGTGTTTACAGTCTCTCCAGCCTTGCGTTCTCTTAACCGCCCAGCAACGTTTTCCCACGGAACAGTCTTACCAGTCTTCACTGAAGGGCGCTGTCGAGGATCTATGGGTTGCTGGGTGGTCATCAGTAGTTCTTCTGCTGCCAAATACCTCTCTACCATGTCCACTAATTGGTCAGCAGTATCCGGGTTTCCATGGCTCACCCACTTGTGCAGGACCACGGGCAAAGATCTCAAATAGCGGTCCATGACGATTCTTTCAACCATCTGGGGACCAGTTAATGTCTCTGGCTGTAACCATTTTTTTTGTTAGCTGAATAAGGTCGTGCATCTGGGAGCGAGGAGGCTTCTCCATGGCGTACACCCAACGGTGCACCCGTTGTGCTCATACTGACAGCGTGACTCCCAGGCGGGTCAGGATCTCAGTCTTTAGTTTATCATAGTCCCGAGCCTCAGCAGGGCGTAAATCAAAGTACGCTTTTTGGGGCTCACCTGACAGAAAAGGCGCCAGCAGACTGGCCCACTGTGCTTTCGGCCAGTTCTCACGCTCGGCAGTCCTTTCAAACGTGGTCAGGTAGGCCTCTACATCATCAGCCTCTGTCATTTTCTGCAGGAAGTGACTGGCCCGTATAGAACTAGAGCTGGTCGGAGCACTGACGGCCACATCTCCAATCCGGGATGCAAGGCTCTGCACCACTTTTGTTACGGCCTCTCTATCCTGACGCTGTTGCCTGTAAAGTTTGTCAATAGCCACCTGCTGCTGTCTCCTATTTTCCTCCATTGCCACCTGCTGCTGTCTCATATTTTCCTCCATTGCCACCTGCTGCTGTCTGTTGGCCTCCTGCTGAGCCGCTGTAGCTTGCAGCAAGGCTTTGAGCAGTTCCTCCATGTCGACAGATTTTTCAGGCGGCTTTGTAGCTGCTTTTACCCAGGACATATATCAAATCCCCAGGGCGAGTCTCAGCAACTTCACACTGGGCTGTATCTGCACAAATCACCATTTTCTGCAGGCCTCATAAAGCTGCTGCTTTCACTTATGCGCAGAACGGCATGCTCGCATTCTCCACCAAGTTGTAACACTGTAAGGGAACAGGGTGACGTTTTGTGGGGTAAATGTTAGCAAGCAGCAGCTGAGGAATCACACAAGTCCAGTGTGTGGTGCAACTGGCCACGACCAGTTTTATTAGGCAGAAAACAAAACAAACATCAAAAGAAAATACCTTGCCTTTCCGGCACTAACTAAACACAAGACGTTCCTAACTGTCTCTAAACAAAAAAACACATAGTTTTCCAGTCAACACTGTATGGCTCACATGTATAAGGAAGCGTACTTCTCTCACAGAGATCCTGCAGTCTTCCCAGGCAGTCTGCCCACACTAATCAGGCTAGCAGTCCTATAACCCACTTACACAGCTGAAACCCTGATTAGCCCTCTGTGAGGTCAAAGACCCGAACTGGGCCCAATGTCTGGAACTTGCCCTATCTTTCTTTCAGGGCCCTTATCCAGTTTTTCCAATAAACTGAAAAGGTTCTGAACTTCTGACAAAACAAAACATTTTCCTAATACAGGTAAGACAAGAACCTGGGACAAACATACCTGCCCTCAAACACTATTCCAGTGTTCTTGTCACAATATATATATATATATATATATATATATATACACACTATGTAGACACAATATAAATAAATATATATATATATATATATAAACATATATAGTATATATATTTGTGTGTATATATATATATATATATATATACACACACACATACACTATGTAGACAAAAGTGATAGGACAAGGACCTCAAATAGATCAATGAGATTTTATTGACATTAGTGCTTTGTAGGTCCACCACATGCAGTGATTACTGCAGGCACCCTTCTTGGCAAACTGTCCACAGGTTCCAGGACAACAGCAGGTAGTATGTTTGCCATTTCTGCTTAAGTACAGTGACCGACTGTGATACTCAAGAAGGTTGAGTCAGCCTAGTACACACCCATCACTCCAATTTTCCTCAGTGGGGTTAAGATCTGGACTCTGAGCAAGCCAGTCCAATCAAGTAACCATATTTTCTATATACCAGTCCAGCATGGCCCTAGACACATTACAGGTGGTATTGTCGTCCTGATAAAAACATTTGTCGTTTCCGTAGAACTGCCACAATGTAGGGCGCACAGAGGAAATGATTCATATCTGATAGCTACTGTGCGTTTTCACACAGCGGGTGATCAGCAATAGACTGCGTATGCACCGCAAATCACACACGCATCGGCAAACAACAACAGGCATCGCCGGTCAGCGACAGGCTGATGCAATAATTCTAATCGCACAGCCATTCACATGCTGATTTACAGGAATAGGCCGTTTGTGGGTGGTAGCTGACCATTTTCTGGGAGTGTCAGGGAAAACGCAGGCGTTCCCAAGCGTTTTCAGGGAAGGGCTCTGGACCCGGTAAGCTTGTTCTCATCGCACTGTTGGAGTAAGTCCTGGGCTGCGCACACTAAAAAAACATTCGATGGTGAATGAGGTGCGAACGGATTTGCAGCTGTCTGCTGACTGAGGGATTTTTAGCAGCTCACCGTACACATGCGATCGCACAGCGAATATACACTCCCCTTGGGCAGCGACTATCTGATCGCAGGACAACAATTTTAGCAGCCTAGCGATCAGGTCTGAATCGCCCCCAGAGTTATTAACAACATCTCTATACTAGATTTAATGTGACCATGCATTACAACTAGTGGACCCATGCCAAACCAGCTGAAACAGCCCCACAGCATCAGCATCATCACCTCTATGCTTTACTGTAGGTACTGTACACTCTGGCATCAGACGTTCTCCTGGGAATTGCTAAACTCAAACACTTCCATCTCATCTGAAAAGAGTAAATCATGGTTCGTCACTCCATGACGCTCACCTCCATTGTTCCACTGTCCAGTTTTTGCACTCTTTTACACCATTGTAAGTGATTAGAGGTTTTAGAGCAGCTGCTTACCCATAATAATGGAGTGCTTTGGCCTCCCTACGAAGTGTGTTTGTAGAAACCGACACATTAGTGGCCATTTGGAAGGGATGTGGTCGGGATGCCAGCAATCGGAATCCCGACACGTAATGCAGATGCTGGAACTCCAACACACGGACACCCGACTGCCGGCATGCCGATCGCAAGTACAGATGGGTCCACGGTTATCTTGACTTGTTTTCTGCGCCTAGGCACAAGATGATTTATTAGCATAAACCCTTCATCTATTGTTCTCAGCTACAATACAGAGAACAATACAGCAGGGGATTAAGTCATTACAGCAGGGGATTAAGTCCGACTGGCCAGTCTCCGTTAATCCTATTAAAGGTCAAGATAAACGTTGGCCCATCTGTATGTGGGCACTGTCATTGTTAGCCCGAAGGTGGGGGGGGGGGGGGGGGGTTAGGCTGTGGGTAAGGGAGGGCTAAGCTGCGGGTAAGGGAAGGTTAGGGTTAAGCTGCAGGGAAGGGGGTTAGGCTGCGGGGAAGGGTTGGTTAAGTTTAAGCACCATTGGGTAGGGTTAGGGTTAGACTGTGGGGAGGGGGGTGGGTTTAGGGTTAGGCTGTGGGAAGGAAGGGATGGGGGGAGGATAAGTATACTTACCTAGCCCCTGTTAGGATTGTCTTCATCGGGATGCCACGGTCTGTATTTTGACCGCTAGCATCCCGAATGCTGGGATATCGTATCGCACCCATTTGGAATTTGTGTACATTGGTATTCATGGGATGACTCCTGTTCTTTCACAGCTACCTGGTTAGCACTCTCAGGTCCCCGGGTTCCAGCCTTGGGGGTCTTCCAGGGTGCAGTGCATTCCTGCATTGAGCGGTCATCCATCTATCTATCCATGAAAGAAATGTCAACAATATGGTTTAAAAAATATGAATTGTGCCTTTTACATAATGAAAGACTAAATTAATGTTGCTTATATATTTATATATATATATAAATATTTGCACTGCACACCACACACTCTCCCTTTATTATTTAACACAACAGAGCTTGACAAGTATCCTTAGCAGACTATACAACAGTACCTACTGCTAAGGATTGGAAAACTGTAAAACCCTTATTTTGCATAAAAGTACATAAACAAAAGTACATAAACTCCGTATTTCAAACAAAAGGCAGCAGACATTGGTCACAATGTACTCTTTATATAAAGCACTAGAAATGCCCTGTGGCTCTGAGCTAAATGCCCAGGTCTTCACAGCAGAATCCTTAGTCACGTGCATTATCTAGGGCAGTGGTTCCCAAGTACCCCCAACAGTTCATGTTTTCCAGGTTTCCTCACAGGATTGCAAGTGAAATACAGGTTGAGTATCCCATATCCAAATATTCCGAAATATGGAATATTCCGAAATACGGACTTTTTTGAGTGAGACTGAGATAATGAAAACTTTGTTTCTCTAACGTCCTTGAGGATGCTGGGACTCCGTAAGGACCATGGGGAATAGACGGGCTCCACAGGAGATGGGGCACTTTAAGAAAGCTTTGGACTCTGGGTGTGCACTGGCTCCTCCCTCTATGCCCCTCCTCCAGACCTCAGTTTTACACTGTACCCAGAGCAGGATGGGTGCACTGCAGAGAGCTCTCCTGAGTTCTCTGCCTAGAAGCATTTTTGTTTGGATTTTTTTCTACTTTTTTACAGGGAGCACTGCTGGCAACAGGCTCCCTGCATCGAGGGACCTGAGGAGAGAGGGGCAGACCTTCTTGTCTAAGATAGGCTCTGCTTCCTCGGCTACTGGACACCATTAGCTCCAGAGGGGGTGAACACAGGTTCTTACTGGGCGTCCACCCCCAGAGCCGTGCCGCCGTTCTCCTCACAGAGCCAGAAGAACCGAAATCAGAAGACGTCAGGCGGCAGAAGCCTTCAGCTTCACTGAGGTAACGCACAGCACTGCAGCTGAGCGTCATTGCTCCCATACACCTCACATACTCCGGTCACCGTAAGGGTGCAGGGGTGGGGGGGGGGGGGGGGCGGGCGCCCTGGGCAGCAATATAACACCTCTATTATGGCAAAAGATAACATACATATACAGGTGCGCACTGTACATGTATATAAAAGAGCCCCCGCCATATTTTAGTAAGTTTGAGCCGGACAGAAGCCTGACGCCGAGGGGGTGGGGCTTCTCCCTCAGCACTCACCAGCGCCATTTTCTCTCCACAGCACCGCTGAGAGGAAGCTCCCCGGACTCTCCCCTGCTTACACATGGTGAAGGGGTGTTTAAAATTGGCGGATGACATAATTGGCGGATGACATATTATACAGCGCGGCTGGGGGAAAAACATTTTGTGTTGGTCTCCAGGGTCATTGCGCTGGGGTGTGTGCTGGCATACTCTCTCTCTATCTCTCCAAAGGGCCTTGAAGGGGATACTGTCTTCAGAAAAGAGGTTCCCTGTGTGTGTGAAGTGTGTCGGTACGCGTATGTCGACATGTTTGACGAGGAAGGCTCGCTTAATGTGGAGGGGGAGTGCTTGAATGTCATGTCGCCGTCGGCAACACCGACACCGGAATGGGTGGATATGCTGAATGTCTTGAATGCATATGTCAATCTATTGCATAAAAGGTTAGACAAGGCTGAAGCTAGTGATCAGTCAGGTAGCCAGTCCATACCTGTCCCTGTGGCGCCAGGCCCTTCGGGGTCTCAGAAGCGCACCATATCCCAGATCGATGACACAGATACCGACACGGATACTGACTCTAGTGTCGACTATGAAGATGCAAAATTACAGCTGAGGGTGGCAAAAGGTATTCGGTACATGATTATTGCCATTAAAGAGGTTTTGCATATTACTGAGGAACCCCCTGTCCCTGACACGAGGGTACACATGTATAAAGGGAAAAAGCCTGAAGTCACCTTTCCGTCCTCATTTGAACTGAGTGAATTGTGCGAAAAGGCTTGGGAATCTCCAGTCAGGAGACCACAAGTTCCCAAAAGGATTCTTATGGCGTATCCTTTTCCACAAACGGATAGGATACGATGGGAATCTTCGCCTAAAATAGACAAGGCGCTGACACGCTTGTCCAAAAAGGTGGCACTGCCTTCTCAGGATACGGCTTCCCTCAAGGATCCTGCTGATCGCAGGCAGGAAATTACCATGAAGCACATTTACACTCATTCAGGTACTATTGTTAGACCAGCTATGGCGTCGGCCTGGGTTTGTAGTGCGGTTGTGGCATGGTCAGATTCCTTATCTACGGAGATTGACACCTTAGATAGGGATGCCATTCAAATGACCATAGAGCATATCAGAGATGCTGCCTTGTATATGAGAGATGCTCAGAGAGACATTTGTTTATTAAGCTCCAGAATAAATGCTATGTCTATTTCTGCTAGGCGGCTCTTGTGGACCCGACAGTGGACGGGAGACGCCGATTCAAAGCGGCATATGGAGTCCTTGCCTTACAAAGGGGAGGAGTTGTTTGGAGACGGCCTCTCGGACCTTGTCTCTACTGCTACGGCTGGTAAGTCGAATTTCTTACCTTATGTCCCCCCGCAGCATACAAAAAAGGCACCTCATTATCAAATGCAGTCCTTTCGTTCCAATAAAAAAAGGAAGGTACGGGGATCGTCCTTTGTTGCCAGAGGGAAAGGCAGGGGAAAGAAGCTGCACACAGCTAGTTCCCAAGAGCAGAAGTCCTCCCCTGCGTCTGCAAAGTCCACCGCATGACGCTGGGGCTTCCTGGGGGGAGGCAGATCTAGTGGGGGCTCGTCTTCGGTTTTTCAGCCACATCTGGGTTCACTCGCAGGTGGATCCCTGGGCATTAGAGATTGTTTCTCAAGAATACAGGCTGGAATTCGAAGACTTGCCTCCTCGCCGGTTTTTCAAGTCGGCTCTGCTGGCTTCCCCGTCAGAGAGGGAGCTAGTGTTGGCAGCAATCCAAAAATTGTATATTCAACAGGTGATTGTCACAGTTCCTCATCTCCAGCAAGGAGAGGGATATTACTCAACCCTGTTTGTGGTCCCGAAACCGGTTCGGTCAGACCCATTTTAAACCTAAAATCCCTGAACCTGTACTTGAAGAGGTTCAAGTTCAAAATGGAATCACTCAGGGAGGTCATCGCCAGCCTGGAGGGGGGGGGGGGGATTGGATGGTGACCCTGGACATAAAGGATGCTTACCTTCATGTTCCGGTATTCCCCCCTCATCAGGCGTTCCTGAGATTTGCAGTGCAGGACTGTCACTACTGTCACAACTGAGGGCCTGAGCTGACGGGAGGCAGCCTCAGTTGTAGGGGCTGAGATGTACCGGAACCTGGGAGGTTGTATCAGACCCCTGGACATGTAAGTAACATGAATAATAACTGCCCGAAGGCGTGACCACGACAACTTGGATAAAAGTCAATGATGTTTATTATGACAACTCCGCAACACAGCAGCAGTAAAAGAAAACGTAAAAGTCAGCAAAGAATAAATACAGTTCCTGGGTACTACAGGATGGCAGGAGCCACAGGGCACTGGTAGTGTGAGATAGTTCTTATGATCTTCTAGATGGAAAGTCCTTACCAGGCCCGACTGTAGCAATGGAGATAACCCAGGATTGTGCCAGCTGGTGTTCCAGGAAAAGCTGGGTTGCTGAAGATAAAACAGCTGCTGTGGATACTGGCTGGAACCAGACTGTTGTTAGCACGGAGTGGATACTGGCTGGAACCAGTTAAATAATAAATGAACTTGGGAGCGATGAAATATGAACTGAAATGTAGAACTTGAGAGCGGAGAAATAATAATACCGGTGGAGAGTGGTAAAGTGTAGAAAGGACACCGGCCCTTTAAGGGAAGCTGTACTCTGCTGGAAGCTGAGCTGGGAGCAGGTAATGTTGTAGCTGGAAACAGATGAATCCACAATGGATTGGAGAGTCAGGCTACACCGCAGGTGGAATGCTGGTGCGGGTCTCTATGGTGGAAGTCTTGAGACAGGAGCTGGAACCTGGAAGACAATCACAGGAGAGAGACAAACAGGAACTAGGTTTGACAACCAAAGCACTAACGCCTTCCTTGCTCAGGCACAGTGTATTTATACCTGCAGCAAGGAAGGGATTGGCTAGGCAATTATGCAGATTATCAATACTGAGAACAGATTGGTGGAAATGATCAGCTGACAGAATCCAAGATGGCTGCGCCCATGCAGACACTTGGAGGGAAGTTTGGTTTGTAATCCATGTGGTAATGAAAACAGTAATGGCGGCGCCGGAGACAGGAGGCGCCAGGCTGACAGATGCACATCCAACCACGCGGACACAGCGGAGGCCGCGGCTGATGTAATCGCCACTCAGACACTCTGCATGCAGAAGTTCAGGGACGGCGGCGGAGGCCGCGGGAGACGCCATGCCAGGTGTAATATGGCGTTTACTGTGACAGCGTCCCAGAGTGACAGGAGAGGATACAGGAATGTACACATCAGGATAACAGATGGGATCCGGTCCTGGAGCGCTGAGCCAGCCTTAGGAGGCATCTGATGGGTAAGAAATGGCGTCCAGATACCCGGATCGTGACAGCACCCCCCCTTTAGGAGTGGCCCCAGGACACTTCTTTGGCTTTTGAGGAAACTTGGAATGGAATCTCCGGACCAAGGCAGGAGCATGGACATCAGAAGCATTGGTCCATGAACGTTCCTCAGGACCATAACCCTTCCAGTCAATAAGATATTGTAGTTGACCGTAACGGTGACGTGAGTCCAGGATCTTGGCCACTTCATACTCAACGCCTCGTTGAGTTTGGACTTTCGGAGTTGGAGGAAGTGAGGAATGAAACCGATTCAAGATCAGCGGTTTCAACAGGGAAACATGGAATGTCCTGGGTATTTTTAAGAAGGGAGGCAACTGGAGTCTGTAAGCAACAGGATTGATGACTTGTTCAATCTTGAAAGGACCGATATAGCGAGGTGCAAACTTCATACTGGGAACTCTTAACCTCAAATTCTTCGTGGATAACCATACCCGATCACCCACCTTGAGAGCAGGAACTGCTCGACGCTTCTTATCCGCAAACTTCTTGTACCTGAACGATGCCTTGAGCAGAGCTGATCGTACGCTCTTCCAGATATTGGCAAACTGATGCAAGGTGATATCCACTGCGGGAACAGAAGTTGCTGGAAGCGGTTGGAACTCAGGGACTTTAGGGTGGAATCCAAAGTTAGTGAAGAATGGTGTTGAAGCAGATGAAGAATGATACTGGTTGTTATGACAGAACTCGGCCCAGGGAAGTAATTGAACCCAGTCATCTTGAGAGGAGGACACATAGATGCGGAGGAAGGCCTCCAAGTCCTGATTCACCCTCTCGGTTTGACCATTGGTCTGAGGATGGTAAGCCGTGGAAAACTTTAGCTTGACTTGGAGGACTTGACATAAACTTCGCCAAAATTTGGCTGTGAATTGAACTCCTCGATCTGAGATAATTTCTTCAGGAAGACCGTGGAGTCGGAAGATCTCTTGTATGAATACTTGAGCCAACTTGGAAGCTGACGGAAGACCGGTGAGAGGAATGAAGTGTGCCATCTTGGTGAACCGGTCAACTACCACCCAGATGGTATTGAACTTGTTGCACATGGGTAAATCTGTAATAAAATCCATCGACAAATGGGTCCAAGGTCGACGGGGAACAGATAGTGGAACCAGTTGCCCCGCAGGCGACTGGCGGGATACCTTATGTTGAGCACACTTTGGGCAAGATGCAATAAACTCCAAGACGTCCTTTTTCAGAGTTGGCCACCAATAGGACCTAGAGATAAACTCCAGGGTTTTTTGGATACCTGTATGTCCGGCAAAACGGGAAGCATGGGCCCAATGCATGAGCTTCTTCCTTAGCATCGGTTTCACAAAACTTTTCCCTGATGGGGGCGTAGAGTCCATCCCTACCGTGGAGAATGCCAACGGATTTATAATAGGATGCTTGTCTGAAGACTCTGACTCATTTTCTTGCTCCCATGAGCGGGAAAGGGCATCGGCCTTGCGATTCTGAGAGCCCGGACAGAACTGGAGTTTAAAGTCGAACCTGGAAAAGAAAAGTGCCCATCTGGCCTGACGAGGGTTGAGACATTGTGCGCCTTTCAGATATAAAAGGTTCTTGTGGTCTGTAAGTATGGTGATTGAATGAGAAGCTCCCTCCAACAGATACCTCCACTCTTCTAGAGCGAGCTTGATGGCTAGCAACTCCTGGTCGCCAATGGCATAGTTGCGCTCAGCTGGGGAGAACTTCCGGGAGAAGAAACTGCAAGGGTGTAAATGGCCATCTTTAGCCCTCTGAGATAACACCGCTCCTACTCCAACGGAGGAGGCATCCACCTCTAAGATGAAAGGAGAGTCGATGTCAGGCTGTTTCAGAACAGGCGCAGAGATGAACCTTTGTTTTAAAAGATGAAATGCTTGCATGGCTTCTTCAGACCACTTGGACGGGTTAGCACCCTTCTTAGTGAAAGCAGTAATAGGCGCCACAATGGTGGAAAAGTCTCGTATAAACTTTCGGTAATAGTTGGCGAACCCTAAGAACCTCTGGACCCCTTTGAGGGTTAAGGGTACCGGCCAATTTTGGATTGCTTGTAGTTTCTCAGGATCCATCTCTAGTCCGGAACCGGACACAATGTACCCTAGAAACGGAATGGACTTGACTTCAAAGACGCATTTTTCTAATTTGCAATAGAGATGATTGACACGGAGACGGGACAGAACCTCTTTAACCCAAAAACGATGTTCCTCTAAATCGTTGGCAAAAATGAGGATATCGTCTAGATAGACCACGACATGACGGTATAGAAGGTCTCTGAAAATCTCATTGACAAAATGCTGGAAGACAGCTGGAGCATTGCTCAATCCGAAGGGCATGACGAGGTACTCATAATGTCCGTCACGGGTGTTAAAGGCGGTCTTCCACTCGTCACCCTCACGGATCCGGATGAGATTGTATGCACCTCTCAAGTCCAGCTTTGTAAAGATGGTAGCTCCGCTAACTCTGTCAAAGAGCTCAGTAATCAGGGGTAAAGGATAACGGTTCTTGATGGTAATGTCGTTCAAACCTCTGTAGTCGATGCACGGCCGCAGACCACCATCTTTCTTTTTTACAAAAAAGAAGCCTGCGCCGGCTGGAGAAGAAGAAGGTCGAATGAACCCCTTTGCTAGGTTCTCTTTAATATATTCCTCCATAGAATGCGTCTCAGGCAGAGACAACGGATAAGTTCGGCCTCGAGGTGGAACCTTCCCTGGAACGAGATCAATCGGGCAGTCCCATTCTCTATGAGGAGGAAGGATATCAGCAGAAGCTTTACTGAACACATCCGTGAAATCTTGATATGGAGGAGGTGGAACATCAGACGACCTGGGGGAGGAAGAACAGACAGGCAATACTTTAAACAAACATGTCTCAGCACAGGAGGAACCCCATGCCAGGATTTGCATAGTCGTCCAATCAATTGTAGGATTGTGAAGACGGAGCCATGGAAGGCCCAGGACCACAGGATGTGTGGCTCTTGGAATCACTAAAAAAGAAATAAGTTCGGAATGAAGAACTCCCACTCTCAGACGAACTGGTAGAGTCCTTAAAGAAATAACTGCATCAAAAATTTTGCTGCCATCCACGGCAGTTAAAGAAATGGACGAAGGAAGTCTCTCGGTGGGTAGGGACCACCGTTTAACATAGGCTTCGGTAATAAAGTTCCCAGCTGCTCCGGAATCAAGGAGGGCAATGACGTTCCGATAACGTTGAGCAACTTGAAGCGAGACTGGGAGATTACAATCTTGAGGAGATGGAGAGGAGATCATTACTCCTAGCCGGCCCTCTCCTTGGCGAGCTAGGATTTGGAGTTTCCCGGACGTTTGGGACAGGCATTAATGGTGTGAGACGGAGCTGCACAATAGAGACAGAGAGACTCGGAGAGACGTCTTCGGCGCTCAGCAGGAGTTAAACGGGAACGGCCAAGTTGCATGGGCTCATCTTTAGATGGTGACAGTTGACGAGGAGGAGGAGCAGAAGATTTTGGAGCAGATGATCTTCCACGCTCAGTTGCTCTCTCTCTGAAACGTAAATCAACTTTCGTGCAGAGTGAGATTAGCTCATCTAACTTAGAAGGTAAGTCTCTGGTAGCTAACTCATCTTTAATACGCTCAGACAAGCCATGCCAGAATGCAGCATACAGGGCCTCGTCGTTCCATGCCAGTTCGGATGCCAGGATCTGGAACTGTATCAGATATTGTCCCACAGTACGTGACCCCTGGCGTAAACGGAGAATCTCGGATGAAGCTGAGGTTACCCGGCCTGGCTCGTCGAAGATGCGCCTGAATGTTGACACGAAGGCAGTGTAGGAAGATAGCAGGGTGTCGGACCTCTCCCATAACGGTGATGCCCAATCAAGGGCTGAGCCACTGAGAAGAGAAATAATGTAGGCAATTTTTGTACGGTCACTGGGAAAATTGCCAGGTTGTAGCTCAAACTGAATCTCACACTGGTTGAGAAATCCCCTGCAGAATCTTGGAGATCCGTCAAATTTTGCTGGCGTTGGAAGATGAAGACGTGGAGCAGAAATGGGTAAGGTGGGTGGGGTTATAGCTGGAGTCACTGTGGTTGACGCACCAGACGCGCCTGATCCACGGAGAGTTGTCTGAATCCCATCCAGCCGAGTAGAGAGATCCTGGAGACAGCGGATGATGTGGCCCTGTGCAGCCTCCTAATGTTCTAGTCGGGCTGCCAGTTCTTGCATCGGCCTGGCCGCTTGATCCTGGTCTCCGGCTGGATTCATTAGGTCAGTGCTTACTGTCACAACTGAGGGCCTGAGCTGACGGGAGGCAGCCTCAGTTGTAGGGGCTGAGATGTACCGGAACCTGGGAGGTTGTATCAGACCCCTGGACATGTAAGTAACATGAATAATAACTGCCCGAAGGCGTGACCACGACAACTTGGATAAAAGTCAATGATGTTTATTATGACAACTCCGCAACACAGCAGCAGTAAAAGAAAACGTAAAAGTCAGCAAAGAATAAATACAGTTCCTGGGTACTACAGGATGGCAGGAGCCACAGGGCACTGGTAGTGTGAGATAGTTCTTATGATCTTCTAGATGGAAAGTCCTTACCAGGCCCGACTGTAGCAATGGAGATAACCCAGGATTGTGCCAGCTGGTGTTCCAGGAAAAGCTGGGTTGCTGAAGATAAAACAGCTGCTGTGGATACTGGCTGGAACCAGACTGTTGTTAGCACGGAGTGGATACTGGCTGGAACCAGTTAAATAATAAATGAACTTGGGAGCGATGAAATATTAACTGAAATGTAGAACTTGAGAGCGGAGAAATAATACCGGTGGAGAGTGGTAAAGTGTAGAAAGGACACCGGCCCTTTAAGGGAAGCTGTACTCTGCTGGAAGCTGAGCTGGGAGCAGGTAATGTTGTAGCTGGAAACAGATGAATCCACAATGGATTGGAGAGTCAGGCTACACCGCAGGTGGAATGCTGGTGCGGGTCTCTATGGTGGAAGTCTTGAAACAGGAGCTGGAACCTGGAAGACAATCACAGGAGAGAGACAAACAGGAACTAGGTTTGACAACCAAAGCACTGACGCCTTCCTTGCTCAGGCACAGTGTATTTATACCTGCAGCAAGGAAGGGATTGGCTAGGCAATTATGCAGATTATCAATACTGAGAACAGATTGGTGGAAATGATCAGCTGACAGAATCCAAGATGGCTGCGCCCATGCAGACACTTGGAGGGAAGTTTGGTTTGTAATCCATGTGGTAATGAAAACAGTAATGGCGGCGCCGGCCACCGGAGACAGGAGGCGCCAGGCTGACAGATGCACATCCAACCACGCGGACACAGCGGAGGCCGCGGCTGACGTAATCGCCACTCAGACACTCTGCATGCAGAAGTTCAGGGACGGCGGCGGAGGCCGCGGGAGACGCCATGCCAGGTGTAATATGGCGTTTACTGTGACAGCGTCCCAGAGTGACAGGAGAGGATACAGGAATGTACACATCAGGATAACAGATGGGATCCGGTCCTGGAGCGCTGAGCCAGCCTTAGGAGGCATCTGATGGGTAAGAAATGGCGTCCAGATACCCGGATCGTGACAACTACCAATTTCAGACGTTGCCGTTTGGGCTTTCCACGGCCCCGAGGATTTTCACCAAGGTAATGGCGGAAATGATGGTGCTTCTGCGCAGGCAGGGGGTCACAATTATCCCATACTTTGACGATCTCCTCATAAAGGCGAGATCTCGGGAGAAGTTGCTGGACAGCGTGTCTCTGTCCATGAAGACGTTGCAGTTACACGGCTGGATTCTCAATATACCTAAGCCCCAGCTAGTCCCTACAACGCGTCTAACTTTTTTGGGCATGATTCTAGACACAGACCAGAAAAAGGTTTTCCTTCCGGTCGAAACGGTTCAGGAGCTCATAGCCCTGGTCAGGAACCTATTAAAACCAAAACAGGTTTCAGTGCATCATTGCACGCGGGTCCTGGGGAAGATGGTGGCTTCATACGAGGCCATCCCTTTCGGCAGGTTCCATGCGAGGACTTTTCAATGGGACCTCTTGGACAAGTGGTCCGGGTCCCATTTACAAATGCATCGAAGGATCACCCTGTCTCCCAGGACCAGGGTATCTCTCCTGTGGTGGCTGCACAGTGCTCACCTACTAGAGGGTCGCAGGTTCGGCATTCAGGACTGGGTCCTGGTGACCACGGACGCAAGCCTCCGAGGCTGGGGAGCAGTCACACTGGGAAGAAATTTCCAAGGTCTCTGGTCAAATCTAGAGACTTGTCTCCGCATCAACGTCCTGGAGTTGAGGGCCATATACAACGCCCTACGTCAAGCGGTGGAATTGCTTTGGGAAAAAAACGGTTCTGATTAAGTCAGACAATGTCACGGCAGTGGCTCATATAAACCGCCAAGGCGGAACGAGGAGCAGAGTGGCCATGGCAGAAGCGACCAGGATTTTACGCTGGGCGGAAGGCCATGTAAGCGCGCTATCAGCAGTGTTCATCCCGGGGGTGGACAACTGGGAGGCGGACTTCCTCAGCAGGCACGACCTGCATCCGGGAGAGTGGGGACTTCATCAAGAAGTCTTCGCACAGATCACGGGTCGGTGGGGACTGCCTCAAATAGACAAAAGCTAAAGCGGTATTGCGCCAGGTTAAGGGACCCTCAGGCGGTAGCGGTGGACGCTCTGGTGACACCTTGGGTGTTCAGATCGGTCTATGTGTTTCCTCCTCTTCCTCTCATACCCAAAGTGTTGAGAATAATAAGAATAAGCAGGGTCAGAACAATCCTCATTGTTCCAGATTGGCCACGGAGGACTTGGTATCCGGAGCTGCAAGAGTTGCTCACAGAAGATCCGTGGCCTCTTCCTCTAAGGCAGGACCTGCTGCGGCAGAAGCCCTGTCTGTTCCAAGACTTACCGCGGCTGCGTCTGACGGCATGGCGGTTGAACGCCGGATCCTAGCGGAAAAAGGGATTCCGGAGGAGGTCATTCCTACCCTGATCAAGGCTAGGAAAGACGTGACGTTAAAACATTATCACCGTATATATGGCGAAAATATGTTTCTTGGTGTGAGGCCAGAGCTGCTCCTACGGAGGAGTTCCATTTGGGCCGTCTACTTCACTTCCTTCAAACAGGAGTGACTTTGGGCCTAAAATTAGGGTCCATAAAGGTCCAAATTTCGGCCTTATCCATTTTCTTTCAAAGAGAATTAGCCTCTCTTCCTGAAGTACAGACTTTTGTGAAGGGTGTGCTGCATATTCAGCCTCCCTTTGTGCCTCCAAAGCCTTGGGATCTTAACGTGGTGTTACGTTTCCTCAAGTCACCTTGGTTTGAACCACTCAAAACTGTGGAGTTGAAATACCTCACGTGGAAAGTGGTCATGTTGTTGGCATTGGCTTCGGCAAGACGTGTTTCAGAATTGGCGGCTTTATCACATAAAAGCCCATACTTGGTTTTTCACATGGATAGGGCAGAGTTGAGGACTTGTCCTCACTTTCTGCCAAAAGTGGTCTCATCTTTTCATGTGAACCAACCTATTGTCGTGCCTGTGGCTACACGGGACTTGGAGGATTCCGAGTCCCTGGATGTGGTCAGGGCTTTGAAGATTTATGTGACCAGAACGGCTAGAATCAGGAAGACTGAAGCTCTGTTTGTTCTGTATGCGGCCAACAAGGTTGGCGCTCCTGCTTCAAAGCAGACTATTGCTCGCTGGATCTGTAATACGATTCAGCAGGCGCATTCTACGGCAGGATTGCCATTGCCTAAATCGGTTAAGGCCCATTCCACTAGGAAAGTGGGCTCTTCTTGGGCGGCTGCCCGAGGGGTCTCGGCATTGCAATTGTGCCGAGCTGCTACTTGGTCGGGTTCAAACACCTTTGCAAAGTTCTACAAGTTTGATACCCTGGCTGAGGAGGACCTCATGTTTGCTCAATCGGTGCTGCAGAGTCATCCGCACTCTCCCGCCCTTTTGGGAGCTTTGGTATAATCCCCATGGTCCTTACGGAGTCCCAGCATCCTCAAGGACGTTAGAGAAAATAAGATTTTACTTACCGGTAAATCTATTTCTCGTAGTCCATAGAGGATGCTGGGCGCCCGTCCCAAGTGCGGACTTCTTCTGCAAGACTTGTATATAGTTGTTGCTTACATAAGGGTTATGTTATAGTTTATCGGTTGAACCGAGGCTATGTTGTTGTTCATACTGTTGACTGGGTAGTGTATCACAAGTTGTACGGTGTGATTGGTGTGGCTGGTATGGATCTCGCCCTTAGATTTACAAAAATCCTTCCTCGTACTGTCCATCTCCTCTGGGCACAGTTTCCCTAACTGAGGTCTGGAGGAGGGGCATAGAGGGAGGAGCCAGTGCACACCCAGAGTCCAAAGCTTTCTTAAAGTGCCCTATCTCCTGCGGAGCCCGTCTATTCCCCATGGTCCTTACGGAGTCCCAGCATCCTCTACGGACTACGAGAAATAGATTTACCGGTAAGTAAAATCTTATTTTTCTGATGGCTCAATGTACACAAACTT
Organism: Pseudophryne corroboree; assembly: GCF_028390025.1. Lineage (NCBI taxonomy): Eukaryota > Metazoa > Chordata > Amphibia > Anura > Myobatrachidae > Pseudophryne > Pseudophryne corroboree. The sequence goes on from NC_086448.1 coordinate 639,634,204, forward strand.
TGTTTAATACACAAAGTTATTAAAAATATTGCATTAAATGACCTTCAGGCTGTGTGTATAAGGAGCATTCTGTGCTTAGACTTGGGTCCCATCGCCATGATATCTCATTATGTTATGTAATTATTCCAAAATACGGAAAAATCCGATTTCCAAAATACTTCTGGTCCCAAGCATTTTGGGTAAGGGATACTCAACCTGTAATTAACTCCACCTGTGGGTCTTTAAAATGTATCAGTGAGTAATGACTACACCTGTTCAACCACCAGGTGACCTGGAAAACACAAACTGTTGGGGGTACTTGAGTACTGAGGTTGGGAACCACTGATTTAGGGCTAAGCCCATTACATACAATTACATGCATTTGCATAACAGCAGGTGCATTTTTCCACTTTCAGGAATTGCCTTCATTGCGTACAGAAGAGCTTTGATTCCAAGACCTTATACTAATAACTCACAAGGTCAAGTGCCAGTTGAAATTGAAATTTGGCGTGATGGTGACAAATGACAAAGATTGAGTATAGGTATCAGTGTCTGATCTAATGTGAAATTGTGGTGACAGCACAGGAAGGGTTGGCTGAGGGAACTGACACTGCATGTTATCATACCCTCCAACATGACCCGCCCCACTAGGTACAAAATGCTCTGTTTCTGGACTTCCCTCTTGATTTATGATTGCCATCACCTGTGAAGAAACAGCTTTCTTATCATTTAACTAGTTCAACACAGGTGATGGAAATCATAAATTAAGAGGGAAGTCCAGAAACAGAGCATTTTGTACCTAGTGGGGCGGGTCATGTTGGAGGGTCTGTGTTATCAGCATCTGCTATTGCTTGACATCATGTAAATAAATGCTGATCTAAATGTATTCCATCTTTCCTATACAAATGTTTTCCCATGCATATTACTGGCCATGTATGCTAACATCAGTGTGCAGATATTTTCTGTAATAAACAGAAGGCCCCTTTGCACGTATATATGTGGCGCACAATGCATGTAAAGGTTCACCGACCAGAAGAGCGGAACAAAACTAGAAATCAGTGACAGATTGTACTGAGGGTTTGTCTGTTATTTTAAATAGAAGGTTATATATTTTGTTTAATTTAGAGAATACCTGACGCCAACACCTGACTCAGTCAATCATCATCTTTGTCACCATCTTTCAAAAGACAGCTGACACTGACAGCCAGTAATGGTTGTCATTTGTCAGTATCAAATAATACTAGACTCAATTGCTAATGTCATGCTTTTTAAAGGTAAAGTAATTGCAAGTAGCTGCAGCGTATGCTGGTGCTATATAAATAAAGTGCTCAGGTTTTTCCGTTATATACATTATACTACAACTACCGGTATAGAATGGGAAAAATGTACTTTACTGCCAACTATGTAAGGGTATTAGAAGGTACTAAGGAGTTCGGTGGCCGCAGTAAGCCTAATGCCAAGGGTCAAGTGCTCTCAGGTCAGAGAACAGGGACTAAACAGATGACTTTGAATATACTTGTATTATACACTAGGGAGTACGTTATTTGTTAGTGCATTGTAAAGAGGCAAACGCCTAACTATATTTGGAACACCCAAGTAGCATGTAAAAAAAAAAAAGTTGTAGTATTAAAACATCAGATATGTGTGTTGAAAATTCCTTGTGTTATATTGTTCCAATGTGTGTCCATCCCCAGCTTCTTTATCCTCTTGGGTGCTATTCACAGGCTCTTTTTGTGCTTGTTGCGCAAAGCACAGCCACCCTTCTGCACTCGCAGAACTTTAACAAGTCCTTTTGACACTAGATGACGTGTGTTGTCCAGTAGCAGCTTGGTGTTGTCCCTGACAAAAAAGGTTTGTTGTTATTCTTTAGTATGACCTAATCATTACTTTCCTGTGCACTGCATACTGGACAACAGAATGATCCAGTGGTGACTCCGGATCTGTGGTTGCAGTGCAGTCCAAAACTCAAATAGGGGAGCCACAGCAACAGCCAGTGAGTCCCGGCCAGTGATGTTTGGGGTTGCAGTTGGTGTGGCTCCCCTATTTGAATCTTAGACTTTGCTGCAGCTCCACAGAGCTAGGCTAAAAGAGCTAGATCTCCAAAGAAGATCATTGAATGGTGAAGGTAAGCTTACACCACACTATCAAAAATATATCTTGGAACTCGAAAGGGGTCAGAGAAGAGCTACAAAATTGATAAAGGGGTTAGAGGCACTGGATTATGAGGAAAGGCTTACTAGGTTAGATATGTTTAAACTAGAAAAGAGGTGTCTAATGATTAATATGTACAAATATATAAAAGGACAATACACGGAGCTATCAGGCAATTTGTTTATTGAGAGATCTCTACACAGGACACGTGGACACCCTCTGCGATTAGAGGAGAGGACATTTCTTACCCAGTGAAGGAAGAGGTTCTTCACAGTAAGGGCAGTGAGGATTTGGAATTCTCTGCCAGAGGAGGTAGTAATGGTGGACTCAATCATTATGTTTAAAAATGAATTAGATAAATTCCTAACTGAAAGAAATATCCAAGAATATAGCATTTGAAATGATTGTATTATATAACAGTATAGATTATAGCTGTCATTTAGACTATAAACATAATACCTGGGTCATTTTAGTTAAACTATAGTTACATATAGAATAGTATAGGGAATATAATACAGGTTGAACTCGATGGACAACTTTTCTTTTTTCAACCTCATTATCTATGTTACTATGTATGCCAAGTCATCCTAGGAAAATTAGATCAGTGGTGTCGGCTTTAAGTACTACAGGTGTTGGAAATAAGCTATGAAACAGGTGGGCCTTTTTTTTTTTTTTAAATACTTTTTTTTGAGGGAGGGAGCAGAATGAAAAATGATGAGATATCCATCTCTCTTTACATTTTAAATCTGCCCCACCTGCAGTGCAGCATGGTTTTACTAACATGTACAGTTACTTGGTCTTTCTTACTCTTTCCCAAGTCTGAATCAGGCTCCAAGTTTTGAAGTGCAGTCGTTTGTGTCACGTGTACTAGAAATCCTGCATGAAGGTATTGTGAAGGCATTGGCTCTTGCACCCCTAAAGGTACCGATCTCAGCATCAAGTGTTTTTCTGGTTAAGAAATTGGCACAGAGGAGCTCACTCTGATTTTTTTATGTTCATTCTCATTTTTTATGTTGAAGAGAGTCCTTCTTCAAGGTAAGTGTGTTCCTGGCTCTCAACAAAAAGGAATACCAAGAATGGTGCTCGGGCGCAATGAGGGCTGTTGTTCTAATGCTGCTGCTAAACAACAGGATTAGTCAATCCTGATACCTGAACATACACAAAAGAAAAACAATAGCAGCGCTAAAATTCAATTGATACTATAAAATTAGATGGATTTGGATGAAAAACAGGTAAAATATTTATTTAATAACTCTGATTAATACCAATTAAAAGTCACTTCGCTGCAGGTCCTGCAGCTTTTTCAAAGGACCTTTGAAAAAGCTGCAGGACCTGCAGCGAAGTGACTTTTAATTGGTATTAATCAGAGTTATTAAATAAATATTTTACCTGTTTTTCATCCAAATCTATCTCATTTTATAGTATCAATTGAATTTTAGCGCTGCTATTGTTTCTTTTCTTTTGTGTTCATGGCTCTGTGGGATTTGATACTAATCCTAAATGCCTTCATGTCATCTCACTTTGGATAACTGGAGGAAGTCTAGTTTAGATATCAGATGCTTAAAGTTGGTTTTCTTGTGGCGATTACTTCAGTAAGCAAGCCTAAGTCTTGTGGGCTAAAGATCTTTCCTAAATATTTTTACAGACAGTGGTATCGAAAACATGTCTGGCTTTCCTTCTTAAAGTAGTGTTCTCATTCCATATTGACCAAGAAATCATCTTTATATTCTCGGCGCACGTATAAGAGGAAAAATCTTGTAAGAGCAATCCTCATTTACTTATTAAGCATGACCGGACAATGGAGCATCCCTATGTTTTTCCTACGGAAGTCAGAAAATGTAAAGCATCAGCAAAACAGATAATCTCTAAATGGATTAGAAAACATTGAGCTTGTTTACGAAAAAAAATAAAATAGATGTTGAACTCACTCAACAAGGGTATATATGTGTCAGCTTTGAGGGTACAGAAGGCTCAGGCAGTGGCTTACAAGCTTTGCAAGACAGCAAAAATGGTCTTCTGTTCATACGTTAACTGGTCAATCTTCTTTAAGTATTTCAAATGCCCAGTTTGAATGTAGAGTTCCTCAAGGCACAACAAAATAAAGCAATGTAATTCTAGTGTTTCTTCGTTAAATTGTCCTCGCTATGTTACTGCTTGGGTGCATACAGAGTATAGGCTGCCATGGAGGACTGTAGAAGAGAAAAAAAAATATTCTTACCGGTAATTCCGTTTCTTTAAGCACTCCATGGTAGCATACAAGTTAGCCACTCGTGCTTCTGTGATTCATTTGTTTTAGGTCAATTCAAAAGATACTCAAAGATGTGGAGAGAAGAGAGGCACTGCCTAATATACTCACTGGAGGTGGAAGTTGCATGTAATTCCTTTCTCTACCTAAAGCTAGGTACACACTGGCAGATATTTTTTGGTCTACCTGACAATCGGACGATTTTTCAGGAAATTGTAAGCATCAATATCTGAGCTACACACTTAAAGATTTTTTTTTCAAAGTTTCTGCCACGTCACACTGTATTTGCATATGTCCGCCCACAAGTAGGATGATGTAGTGAGAGGAAAACATCGGAAATATGGGCAGATTACTGAGAATGCACACACACTGGGAGATTGTGGCAGATATTTTTGGTCTGGGCCAAATGGAAAATCGATTGTTCGTGTGTGTGTGTGTGTGCAAGATTTTCCCGAATAACCGTTGAAATGCTGACATGATCATTTGTATACACTATACAATAACTTTGGTCGTTCTTCCAATTATTGGTAAATCGGACTAATAATTGAATAGTGTGTACCTAGCTAACACGAATAAGATATGCACCCCTATTACAGACTATCATGGAGGACTGAAGAAGAAATGCAATTGCAAGTACAATAATCCGCTTTATTAACATCTATACAAAAGGCTTTTTTGTTGCTGGTTTTTTTTTGTCAACCTAACTTGAGTTTATATGTGCTTCTTACTGGTATTGAAAAAGCAGTTAGTTAAAACAAAAAATAAGAATTTACTTACCGATAATTCTATTTCTCGGAGTCCGTAGTGGATGCTGGGGTTCCTGAAAGGACCATGGGGAATAGCGGCTCCGCAGGAGACAGGGCACAAAAAAGTAAAGCTTTTACCAGATCAGGTGGTGTGCACTGGCTCCTCCCCCTATGACCCTCCTCCAGACTCCAGTTAGGTACTGTGCCCGGACGAGCGTACACAATAAGGGAGGCAATTTGAATCCCGGGTAAGACTCATACCAGCCACACCAATCACACCGTACAACTTGTGATCTAAACCCAGTTAACAGTATGATAACAGAAAGAGCCTCTTAAAGATGGCTCCTTAACAATATAACCCGAATTTGTTAACAATAACTATGTACAGTATTGCAGATAATCCGCACTTGGGATGGGCGCCCAGCATCCACTACGGACTCCGAGAAATAGAATTATCGGTAAGTAAATTCTTATTTTCTCTATCGTCCTAAGTGGATGCTGGGGTTCCTGAAAGGACCATGGGGATTATACCAAAGCTCCCAAACGGGCGGGAGAGTGCGGATGACTCTGCAGCACCGAATGAGAGAATTCCAAGTCCTCTTTTGCCAGGGTATCAAATTTGTAGAATTTTACAAACGTGTTTTCCCCCGACCACGTAGCTGCTCGACAGAATTGTAATGCCGAGACCCCTCGGGCAGCCGCCCAAGATGAGCCCACCTTCCTTGTGGAATGGGCCTTAACAGATTTAGGCTGTGGCAGGCCTGCCACAGAATGAGCAAGTTGAATTGTGTTACAAATCCAACGAGCAATCGTCTGCTTAGAAGCAGGGGCACCCAACTTGTTGGGTGCATATAGTATCAACAGCGAGTCAGATTTTCTGACTTCAGCCGTCCTTGAAATGTATATTTTTAAGGCTCTGACAACGTCCAACAACTTGGAGTCCTCCAAGTCGCCAGTGGCCGCAGGCACCACAATAGGTTGGTTCAGGTGAAACGCTGATACCACCTTAGGGAGAAAATGCGGACGAGTCCTCAGTTCTGCCCTATCCGAATGGAAGATTAGATAAGGGCTTTTATAAGATAAAGCCGCCAATTCAGATACTCTCCTGGCGGAAGCCAGGGCCAGTAACATAGTCACTTTCCATGTGAGATATTTAAAATCCACCTTTTTCAATGGTTCAAACCAATGGGATTTGAGGAAATCTAAAACTACATTTAGATCCCACGGTGCCACCGGAGGCACCACAGGAGGCTGTATATGCAGTACTCCTTTAACAAAAGTCTGTACCTCAGGAACTGAGGCCAATTCTTTTTGGAAGAATATTGACAGGGCCGAAATTTGAACCTTAATAGATCTCAATTTGAGACCCATAGACAATCCTGATTGTAGGAAATGTAGGAAACGACCCAGTTGAAATTCCTCCGTCGGAACACTCCGATCCTCGCACCACGCGACATATTTTCGCCAAATGCGGTGATAATGTTTCGCGGTGACTTCCTTCCTTGCCTTAATCAAGGTAGGAATGACTTCTTCTGGAATGCCTTTCCCTTTTAGGATCTGGCGTTCAACCGCCATGCCGTCAAACGCAGCCGCTGTAAGTCTTGAAAGAGACAGGGACCCTGTTGTAGCAGGTCCCTTCTCAGAAGTAGAGGGCACGGGTCGTCCGTGACCAACTCTTGAAGTTCCGGGTACCAAGTCCTTCTTGGCCAATCCGGAGCCACTAGTATTGTTCTTACTCCTCCTCACCGTATAATCTTCAATACCTTTGGTATGAGAGGCAGAGGAGGAAACACATATACTGATTTGTACACCCAAGGTGTTACCAGTGCGTCCACAGCTATTGCCTGTGGATCTCTTGACCTGGCGCAATACTTGTCCAGTTTCTTGTTGAGGCGAGACGCCATCATGTCTACCATTGGTCTTTCCCAACAGTTTATTAGCATGTGGAAGACTTCTGGATGAAGACCCCCCTCTCCCGGGTGAATATCGTGTCTGCTGAGGAAGTCTGCTTCCCAGTTGTCCACGCCCGGGAAGAACACTGCTGACAGTGCTATTACGTGATTCTCCGCCCAGCGAAGAATCTTGGCAGCTTCTGCCATTGCACTCCTGCTTCTTGTGCCGCCCTGTCTGTTTACATGGGCGACCGCCGTGATGTTGTCCGACTGAATCAACACCGGTTTTCCTTGCAGGAGTGGTTCCGCCTGGCTTAGAGCATTTTAGATTGCTCTTAGTACCAGAATGTTTATGTGAAGAGACTTTTCCAGGTTCGTCCATACCCCCTGGAAGTTTCTTCCTTGTGTGACTGCTCCCCAACCTCTCAGGCTGGCGTCCGTGGTCACCAGGATCAAATCCTGTATGCCGAATCTGCGGCCCTCCAATAGATGAGCCTTTTGCAACCACCACAGAAGATATACCCTTGTCCTTGGCGACAGGGTTATTCGCAGGTGCATCTGAGGATGCGACCCTGCCCATTTGTCCAACAGATCCCTTTGGAAAATTCTTGCATGGAATCTGCCGAATGGAATTGCTTCGTAAAAAGCCACCATTTTTCCCAGGACTCTTGTGCATTGATGTACAGACACCTTTCCTGGTTTTAGGAGGTTCCTGACAGGTCGGATAACTCCTTGGCTTTTTCCTCGGGAAGAAAAACCTTTTTCTGAACCGTGTCCAGAATCATCCCTAGGAACAGCAGACGTATCGTCGGAAAACAGCTGCGATTCTTGGAATATTTAGAATCCAGTCGTGCCGTCGAAGAACTACTTTAGATAGTGCTCTTCCGACCTCCAACTGTTCTCTGGAACTTGCCCTTTTTAGGTCGTGCAAGTAAGGGATAATTTAGATGCCTTTTTTCTTTGAAGAAACATCTTTTCGGCCATTACCTTGGTAAAAAGGCCCGGGGTGCCGTGGATAATTCAAACGGCATCGACTGAAACTGATATTGACAGTTCTGTACCACGAACCAGAGGTACCCTTGATGAGAAGGACAAAATTTGGACATGGAGGTAATCCTTGATGTCCAGGGACACCATATAGTCCCCTTTTTTCCGGTTCGCTATCACTGCTCTGAGTGACTTTATCTCGATTTGAACCTTTTATGTAAGTGTTCAAAACATTTTAGATTTAGACTATGTGTCACCAAGCCGTCTGGCTTCAGTACCACAATATAGTGTGGAAAAATAATACCCTTTTCCTTGTCGTAGGAGGGGTACTTTGATTATCACCTGCTGGATATACAGCTTGTGAATTGTTTCCAATGCTGCCTCCCTGTCGGAGGGAGCCGTTGGTAAAGCAGACTTCAGGAACCTGCGAGGAGAAGATGTCTCGACTCTCCAATCTTTACCCCTGGGATAATACTCGTACGATCTAGGGGTCAACTTGCGAGTGATCCCACTGCGCCCTGAGACTCTTGAGACTACCCCCCCACCTTGAGTCCGCTTGCACGGCCCCAGCGTCATGCTGAGGACTTGGCAGACGCGGTGGAGGGCTTCTTTTCCTGGGAAAGGGCTGCCTGCTGCAGTCTACTTCCCTTACCTCTATGTCTGGGCAGATATGACTGGCCTTTTGCCTGCATGCCCTCATGGGAAAGGAAAGATTGAGGCTGAAAAGACGGTGTCTTTTTTAGCTGAGATGTAACTTGGGGTAAAAAAGGTTGGATTTCCCAGCTGTTGCTGTGGTCCCCAGGTCCGATGGACCGACCCCCAAATAACTCCTTCCCTTTATACAGCAATACTTCCATCTGCCGTATGGGATCTGTATCACCTGACCACTGTCGTGTCCCTGACATCTTCTGGGAGATATGGACAACGCACTTATCTTGATGCCAGAGAGCAAATATCCCTCTGTGCATCTCACATACATATATATAGAATGCATCCTATTAAATGCTCTACATGAATAAAATATTTTCAGTCAGGGAATCCGACCAAGCCAACCCAGCACTGCATCTCCAGGCTGATGGCGATCGCTGGTCGCAGTATAACCACCGTATGTGTGTATATACTTTTTAGGATATTTTTCCAGCTTCCTATCAGCTGGCTCCTTGAGGGCGGCCGTATCTGGAGACGGTAACGCCACTTGATAAGCGTGTGAGCGCCTTATCACCCTAAGGGGTGTTTCCCAACGTACCCTAATTTCTGGCGGGAAAGGGTATAACGCCAATATTTGCTATCGGGGTAACCCTACGCATCATCACACACTTCATTTTATTTTATCTGATTCAGGAAAAACTACAGGTAGTTTTTTCCACTCCCACATAATACCCTTTCTTATTGTACTTGTAGTATCAGAAACACGTAACACCTCCTTCATTGCCCTTAACGTGTGGCCCTAATGAGAAATACGTTTTTTTATTCACCGTCGACACTGTATTCAGTGTCCGTGTCTGTGTCTGTGTCGACCGACTGAGGTAAATGGGCGTTTTTAAAACCCCTGACGGTGTTTCTGAGACGCCTGGACCGGTCCTAATAGATTGTCGGCCGTCTCATGTCGTCAACCGACCTTGCAGCGTGTTGACATTCTCACGTAATTCTCTAAATAAGCCATCCATTCCGGTGTCGACTCCCTAGAGAGTGACATCACCATTACAGGCAATTTCTCCGCCTCCTCACCAACATCGTCCTCATACATGTCGACACACACGTACCGACACACAGCACACACACCGGGAATGCTCTGACAGAGGACAGGACCCACTAGCCCTTTGGGGAGACAGAGGGAGAGTCTGCCAGCACACACCAAAAACGCTATAATTATATAGGGACAACCTTATATAAGTGTTTCTCCCTTATAGCATCTTTTATATATATACAATATCGCCAAAATCAGTGCCCCCCCTCTCTGTTTTAACCCTGTTTCTGTAGTGCAGTGCAGGGGAGAGCCTGGGAGCCTTCTCTCCAGCTTTTCTGTGAGAGAAAATGGCGCTGTGTGCTGAGGAGATAGGCCCCGCCCCTTTTACGGCGGGCTCGTCTCCCGCTATTTTTGAAGTTAGGCAGGGGTTAAATATCTCCATATAGCCTCTGTGGGCTATATGTGAGGTATTTTTTTTGCCTCTAATAAGGTTTTTATTTGCCTCTCAGAGCGCCCCCCCCAGCGCTCTGCACCCTCAGTGACTGTTGTGTGAAGTGTGCTGAGAGGAAAATGGCGCACAGCTGCAGTGCTGTGCGCTACCTTTATGAAGACTCAGGAGTCTTCAGCCGCCGATTTTGGACCTCTTCTCTCTTCAGCGTCTGCAAGGGGGCCGGCGGCGCGGCTCCGGTGACCATCCAGGCTGTACCTGTGATCGTCCCTCTGGAGCTAGTGTCCAGTAGCCAAGCAGCAAATCCACTCTGCACGCAGGTGAGTTCACTACTTCTCCCCTAAGTCCCTCGTTGCAGTGATCCTGTTGCCAGCAGGACTCGCTGTAAAGTAAAAAACCTAAGCTAAACTTTCTCTAAGCAGCTCTTTAGGAGAGCCACCTAGATTGCACCCTTCTCGTTTGGGCACAAAATCTAACTGGAGTCTGGAGGAGGGTCATAGGGGGAGGAGCCAGTGCACACCACCTGATCTGGTAAAAGCTTTACTTTTTTGTGCCCTGTCTCCTGCGGAGCCGCTATTCCCCATGGTCCTTTCAGGAACCCCAGCATCCACTTAGGACGATAGAGAAAGTCTCTATTTTGTGAACACTATAAAACATGAAATTTTCCTCTAAAGTGACACTATGAGACCATGCCAGTGTCTTGAACATTTTTGCTCATATACTTACCTCTAAAAAAAAAACCAAAAACCTTTCAATGTTCAATCTGCAAAAACAACCAGATATCCTAACAATTGAATAAAAAATAAGGACTTCCAGTAATGTTTTAACTGACATTCCCCATTTCTAAAATCTACCTCAGCACTTCTGACACCAGGGGGTATATTTACTAAAATTCGATTTTGGAAAGTACTTTATGAATCTTCAAAATCGATTAAAATTGATTCCTTTGGTGTTTCTAAACTTTTTGAAAATTGCCTTCTTTACTAAAATAAATAAATGTTGCATTAGATTTTCAAATCGAATTTGATGTGGATTCATGTTTGGAAGGGATTTAGAATTGAATGTATGAAATCCCTTCCTAAATCGACCCTTAAATCCTCATTAAAATCCCCAGCAAAATTGAATGTAAAATTGAGAGTCAATTAGATCAGGAATGATACCAAAGGACTGGCGTATAGCAGAGGTAGTCCCAATATTTAGAAAGGGTATTAAAACTCACCCCGGTAACTACAGACCGGTAAGTTTGACCTCTATAGTGGGCAAATTACTAGAAGGAATATTAAGGGATAGCATATTTGAGTACTTGGATACCTCCAAGGTTATTACTAGGAATCAGCATGGTTTTGTGAAGGACAGGTCATGTCAAACTAACTTAATAAGCTTCTACGAGAAAGTGAGCGATAATATTGATCAGGGTCAAGCAGTGGATGTGATCTTTTTGGACTTCGCTAAGGCCTTTGACAAAGTTCCACATAAGAGACTAATTCTCAAATTAAGAGAGCTTGGGGTAGGAGACAATATTTGTACTTGGGTGAGTAATCGGCTGTTCAATAGGGAACAGCGAGTGGGGATTAATGGGATATACTCTGAATGGGCTTCAGTGCTCAGTGGAATACTGCAGGGTTCAGTACTCAGACCATTGTTGTTTAACATATTGATTAATGACCTAGGAGAGGGACTGGAAAGCAGTGTGTCAATTTTCACAGATGATACTAAGCTATGTAGAGTAATTAATTCAGACAAGGATGTTGAGTCTCTACAGAATTACTTATCTAGACTAGAGGTCTGGGCGGATTAATAGAGAATGAGGTTCATTACAGACAAATGTAAAGTTAAGCACTTTGGGTCTAAGAACAATCAGGCAGCCTATAACCTAAATGGGGAAAATGTAGGGATAACAGTAGCAAAAGCAAATAAGGTGTTAACATGTATAAAACGGGGAATGGAAACAAAGGGTGAGAGAGTAATAATGCCACTGTATAAATCATTGGTGCAGCCACATCTGGAATATTGTATACAGTTCTGTGCACCTATAAAAAAGATATCTTGGAACTCAAAAAGGTTCAGATGTGAGCCACTAAACTGGTTAAGGGGTTAGAGGCACTGGATTATGAGGAAAGACTTAAAAGGATAGATTTGTTTACACTGGAAAAGAGGTGACTGAGAGGAGACATTATTAATATTTTTAAATACATTAAGGGACAATACAAGGATTTATCAAACTATTTGTTTATCAAAAAAACACTACATAAGACACATGGACATTCCCTGAGGTTAGAAGAAAAAAAATTCCATACACAACAGAGAAAAATGTTCTTCACAGTAAGAACAGTAAGGATTTGGAATTTTCTGCCAGAGAAGGTAGTAATGGTGGACTCAATCGATAAGTTTAAAAATGGATTAGATAAATTCCTAGCGGAAAAAAAATCCAAGGATACAGCATTTAATTAATATAAAGTTTATAATACAGGTTGAAATCAATGGACATTTGTCTTTTTTTCAACCTCAACAACTATGTAACTAAGAACACCCTCATTGCTTCCTATTGCTTCAAATCTATCACATGCATACAAATGAAAGGGGAAGCTCTCTCTTTACACTGTTTTGAACATGAAAACATAATTGATTTGCATTCTGTAATGGATTGGGTGGCAAATATGTGCCTCTTTACAGTGGCGGAACAAGCAAGCGGTGGGCCCAGGTGCAACAAAATGCTTTGGGCCCCCCCCCCCATCCCATCCAAGTCCACCCCATGGGCAGTGCGCGCCGTAGGCGTGGCTTCGTGGGGAAGGGGTGTGTCCACAAAATAATACCAATTCATAAAACGGTGCACAGTAGTCTCCATTCTTCAAATTACGCCGCACAGTAGCACCACTACACCAGGTAGAGACCCTTTTACTCCTTACAGCGAACAGATTCCCCTTTTTACACATAACGGCAGACAGCGTGCACTTTTTACACATAACGGCAGACAGCGTGCCCTCGTTACACATAGCGGCAGACAGCATACACTTTTTACACAATGGCAGACAGCGTGCCCTCGTTACACATAGCGGCAGACAGCGTGCCCTCGTTACACATAGCGGCAGACAGCGTGCACTTTTTACACATTACGGCAGACAGCGTCCCCATTTTACACATTACGGCAGACAGTGTCCCCATTTTACACATTACGGCAGACACCATACACTTTTACACATAACGGCAGATAGCGTGCCCTTTTTACACATTACGGCAGGCAGATTCTACCTTTTTACACATAGCGGCAGGCAGATTCCCCATTTTTATACATAGCGGCAGGCAGATTCCCCATTTTTATACATAGCGGCAGGCAGATTCCCCATTTTTATACATAGCGGCAGGCAGATTCCCCATTTTTATACATAGCGGCAGGCAGATTCCCCATAGGGAAGGGGCGTGACCACATAATAGTGTCAATTCACATTACACCACACAGTAGTGGCGCTTGTACACATTGCACCAGGTAGAACCTCCTATGCACACTGATCCAGGTAGATCACGTCATACACTTTGCTCCAGGTACAGCACGTCATACACTTTGCACCAGGTACAGCACGTCATGCACTTTGCACCAGGTACAGCACGTCATACACTTTGCACCAGGTACAGCACGTCATACACTTTGCACCAGGTAGAGCACGTTTTCATACACATTGCCGCTAGGTAGAGCACTTTATCATACACAGTGCACCAGGTAGAACACGTTATACACACTGCGCCAGGTAGAGCACGTTATCATAGACATTGCGCCAGGCAGAGCATGTTATCATACACATTGCCGCTAGGTAGAGCAAGTTATCATACACATTGCATCAGGTAGAGCATGTTATCATACACATTGCCGCTAGGTAGAGCAAGTTATCATACACATTGCCGCTAGGTAGAGCAAGTTATCATACACATTGCGTCAGGTAGAACACGTTATTATACACAATGCGCATGGTAGAGCACGTTATCAGCCACATTGCGCCAGGTAGAACACGTTATTATACACAATGCGCCTGGTAGAGCACATTTTCATACACATTGCGCCAGGTAGAACACGTTATTATACACAATGCGCCTGGTAGAGCACGTTATTATACACATTGCACTAGGTAGAACACGTTATTATACACAATGCGCCTGGTAGAGCACGTTATTATACACAATGCGCCTGGTAGAGCACGTTATTATACACATTGCACTAGGTAGAGCACGTTATTATACACATTGCACTAGGTAGAGCACGTTATCATACACATTGCGCCAGGTAGAACACGTTATCATACACATTGCGCCAGGTAGAGCACGTTATCATACACATTGCGCCAGGTAGAACACGTTATTATACACAATGCGCCTGGTAGAGCACGTTATTATACACAATGCGCCTGGTAGAGCACTGAGGCACATTGCAGTAACCACTCACTTATCACCTCCAGTTGCACGAAGGAGCCGTTTGACACAAGTGGTTCCGCCCCCAGCAGCAACTCACTGACACTCACCATTTTTTCTGACAGCACAGTGCAGTGAGTGCACTGGCACAAGTAGCCAGACTGCGCCTGTAGTAGCCGCAGCCTGGAGGAGCTCTATGTGAAATCGCAAGCAGAGGCTGTTCTCTGGCAAGAAGGAGCTCGTCCAATCGCTTCCCCTGACGGGCTGGCCACTGCTAAATATACCGATAATCAGTTCCAACTGTGTCAAAGTAGTGGAGCCCCAGGTGCAATGGGAAAGTCAGTGTCACTGCACAGTTGTACTGATTACTGGTATATTTAGCAGTGGCCAGCCCGTCAGGGGAAGCGATCGGAGGAGCTCCTTCTTGCCAGCCTCTGCTTGCGATTTCACAGATAGCTCCTTCATGCTGCGGCGCAGGCTGGCTACTTGTGCCAGTGCACTCACAGCACTGTGCTGTCAGAAAAATGGTGTCAGTGAGGCCCTGACACTCTGAGCGGCCTCACATTGCACACACGGAGCTTGCAGCCCCCGGACATCCCGCATCTGCACCAGCTACTCCAGGTGAAGCGGGGCGATGCAGCACTGTCTACTGCTTACCTACAGCGGGAGCTGCGCAGCCCGGCCGGCTCCTGCTGGAAGGTAGTTGTCGGGTCTAGGTGGGGCGTTGAGCGGGTCCCGGGTAGGGGGGTGGCGGCGGGCAGATCCGGAGCTGTACTCCCAGTCGCAGAGGAGGGTGCTGGCGGCAGAGCGGCAGTGGAGCCGGATGAGCGGGGCCAGTCTGTCAGCCCTGCAGCACAGATTCATGTGCTGGCGGGGAGCAGGATTCAAAGCGGGAGATGCTGCAGGCTGTGATTGGATGGAGACTACAGGAGGTGATTGGCCGAGGAAACAGCCAGTCACCTCCTGCATTCCGCTGACAGGCTTAACACATGCAAACACATATTCAGATGAGCGCGTCCTGTGGGACCCGCTCATCTTCTAAATGTGAGTCCTGGGCGGCTGTTTCTGGGTAAAATACGCGCCATAGCGCGTTTTTGCGATCACTGACAATAATGCACATGACACAATATGCACACACCGTAATGCCCCCTACACATTATGCCACACACCGTAATGCCCCCGACACATTATGCCACACACCGTAATGCCCCCGACACATTATGCCACACACCGTAATGCCTGTGACACATTATTCCACACACCGTAATGCGTGTGACACATTATGCCAGGAATCGCAATGCCCGTTATACATTATGCTACACACTGCAATGCCCCTGATACATTATAGCACATACAATGTCTGTGACACAGTATGACACACACCACAATGATCCTGAGACATTATACCACATACCACAATGCCCGTGATATAGTATACAACACACCGTAATGCCTGAAACATTATGACACACACCGCAATGTCCGTGATACATTATGCCACACACCGTAATGCCCATTACACATTAAGTTCTACAGTAAGGCTTCCAATTACTTTTAAATTACCTGCTTGTTGCCAGGGGTTTCATGCACTTGGTTCCATGCACGGTGCCAGGATGTCATGCTCGTTGCCAGGGGTTTCATGCACTGGGTGTCATGCTCGTTGCTAGTGGGTAGTGCTTGTTGCTAGGGCCATGCTCCCAGTGCCACATATGCTCCCAGTGCCAGATATTCCCCCACAGTGCCAGGTATATGCACCCAGTGCCAGATATTCTCCCACAGTGCCAGATATTCCCCCCCAGTGCCAGGTATATGCCCCCAGTGCCAGGTATATGCCCCCAGTGCCAGGTACATGCCCCCAGTGCCAGTTATATGCCCCCAGTGCCAGGTATATGCCCCCCCAGTGCCTGCTTCCCCCCCCAGTGCCAGGTATATGCCCCCAGTGCCGGGTATATGCCCCCCCAGTGCCAGATATTCTCCCACAGTGCCAGATATTCCCCCCCAGTGCCAGGTATATGCCCCCAGTGCCAGGTATATGCCCCCAGTGCCAGGTACATGCCCCCCAGTGCCAGTTATATGCTCCCAGTGCCAGGTATATGCCCCCAGTGCCAGATATTCCCCCCCAGTGCCGGGTATATGCCCCCCCAATGCTGGGTATATGCCCCCAGTGCCAGATATTCCCCCCCAGTGCCTGCTTCCCCCCCAGTGCCAGGTATATGCCTCCAGTGCTGGGTATATGCCCCCCCCCCAGTGCCAGGTATATGCCCCCCCCAGTGCCAGGTATATGCCCCCAGTGCCAGGTACATGCCCCCAGTGCCAGGTATATGCCCCCCCCCAGTGCCGGGTATATGCCCCCCCAGTGCCAGGGACATGCCCTCAGTGCCGGGTATATGCCCCCCCAGTGCAAGGTATATGTCCCCAGTGCCAGATCTGTCCCCCCAGTGCCAGGTATATGTCCCCAGTGCCAGATCTGTCCCCCCAGTGCCAGGTATATGCCGCAGTGCCTGCTCCCCCGGCCCCCCCTCCCCCCTCCCCCCCCTATGTGTTGGAGGGACACGAGCGCATCGCGCGTCTCTCCTGTGTCCCTCCTGGCTCTCCCCCCGGCCGGTCTAATGAAGGAAGTGCCGTTCGTGAGCCAATCAGAGCTCACGAACGGCACATGCTTCCTTAGACAGCTGGGGGAGAACCAGGAGGGACACAGGAGAGACGCGCGATGCGCTCGTGTCCCTCCAACACATAGGGAGGGAGGGGGGAGGGGGGGCCGGGGGAGCAGGCACCGCAGCAGGGAGGGAGAGGAGACCGCAGATTGACATGCGGACGTTCGTCCGCATGTCAATCTGTTCTAAATGCCGGCCGGCGGCTGTGGGCCCCTGAGTGCGGCGGGGCCCCAGTGCAATGCACTGCCTGCCCCGCCAGTAGTTCCGCCCCTGCCTCTTTATTAGATGCTTTATTAACACATACTGGTATCTGACACAACAACCATCCATCTGACATTTTGCCAACAAGATTTTTGACAGACAGGAATGAATTGCTGAGGATGTAGGCATCATGGGATGAATCAGGATAGGCAGTTACTTCACTCATGTTTTTGGTAAATTTTAATGTATTTTTCAGCAAAATTGCCCAGTAGTGTACTCTGGTGCAATCTATTGCAGAATAAATTTTGTTTATGTCTATAAGTATAAATATGGGCTCTGTTCCACTCATGTAGCTGCTGATGGTGCCCAGATTGATCCTCCAGGTTTTTCTCAGTCAGGTGGTGGTTTGCATTGTGTAGGTAGGTGCACAACATACCATAGCCTTGGGCATCCATTTTTGCTACTTCCACACTGCCCTATGTGTTTTTGGGTACTTAAAAAAAAAAAAAAAAAAAGCCAAAATCAAATGTCTAAAATCATTCTAAACATTTGGAGATTTGACGTTCGATTTCAAATCAAAATTTAGTAAATTTGGGGATTTCATGTTGTTCTATGGGAAAACATTGATGTTTTTCAGACTTTCTGTTTCTATTGGGACATGAGTTGAATCTGCCTTTAGAATTGATTTGACATTCGATTTGGGTTTTAGTAAATCTGTTCAACCCAAATTGAATTGAAATTTAATTGAAAAAGAATGCCAAATCCCGTGAATCACCAAAATCGAACACTAGTAAATTTTGCCCCAGATTTGGATTGCTACATAATCCAGAGAGGCTGCTGTACCCTTTGAGGTGTTACCTTGGTGGAAACAAGAAGTCCTGCCATAGAGATCTGAGGCTGGCATGTGCATTGTCTGTAGCAACAGCCACCTTCTTTTAATGACTTGCCCGCCGTTGCACTCTCAAGATGTTTGCTCAGATCTGCTTTGCCCTTGGCCACAGAAGAGTCCCAAGACAGCTGCTCTGCTGTAGATGCTGTCAGCCATCAGTGCCTTCGTCCTTGCTGCTATACCCACATCAAAGCTTCCAACATAGCCATAGGTGTCATCTGCCATCTGAGTGTGGCATTCTGGGTTGTCTGTTTTGGTTGTGCTCTCCCAATGTAGCAAGACACATCTGATATTGGCAGTCCCTTGGCTGTGCCAGATGATTGTGCCCTGAGGATTCTCAGGGTGAGAATTCCACAGCTATCTCCAGGCCCAATTTAATTTGCCTTCCCCCGCTGACCATTGCGGCTGCAACTTCCTGCCCCTCATAACTGAAGCTTGGTGTACTCCCGCAATGGTATACGTTCGGAATGTCAACATTGTGTGGGGCAGGACAAATTGTGTAATGGTTAAAATTACTGTCTCACAATACTGATGTCCCATCATGGCCCTGTGTAGTGTTTGTATATTCTCCATGGCCCTGTGAGAAGTTTGTATATTCTCCCCAAGCTTGCATGGGTTTCCTCCCACACTCCAGAAACATACTGTCTTGGTCCCTACTCGGGGTGAGCATATTTTGGACCTGGTGTATACAAATCTTAAAATAGCTTATGAAACTGTAGCTTGTCCCAAGAGGGGGCTTTATTTAAACTACACGATAATTTAGAATTGACAAATTGGGACGTTTATTGAGGAAAGTAAAATATGTGGAGAAATTAATGTTGATTTGTTAGATCCTATGTTATATTAACTGTTGCACGGAAAGCATTACAGAGAGGAAAAGCATTGTTTTCAAGCGAGAAGCCAACGTTTGTTCGTTCCTTAAAGCTTATGACAGGGCATTCAAATCCAGGGATTTGGTGGAGTATAGAAATGCAAAGGCTGAGTTGCGTAGAGGTATTAGGCAGGCAAAAATCATCTATTCTGCAAACATTTAGGATAAAAACAGGATTTTAATACCTACTGGTAAATGCTGAAACGTCCCTCTGATCCAGTGCGCAATAGTCTGCTTGGAAGCAGGACACCCAATCTTGTTGGGAGCATACAGGACAAACAGAGCCTCTGTTTTCTGTATCCTAGCTGTTCTAGCGACATAAATCTTCAAAGCTCTAACCACATCTAGAGACTTTGACTCAGTGAACTTGTCAGTAACTACTGGCACCACAATAGGTTGGTTTATGTGGAAAGATGAAACCACCTTCGGAAGAAAATGTTGGCGAGTTCTCAACTCTGCCCTATCTTCATGAAAAACCAGGTAAGGGCTCTTGTGAGACAAGGCCCCCAATTTAGACACCCGCCTTGCGGATGCCAATGCCAAAAGCATCACCACTTTCCAAGTGAGAAACTTCAACTCTATCTCTTGTAGAGGCTCAAACAAATCCGATTGAAGGAACTGCAACACCACATTAAGGTCCCATGGAGCCACTGGAGGCACAAATGGAGGCTGGATGTGCAGAACCCCTTTCACGAAGGTCTGAACCTCTGGAAGAGTGGCCAATTGTTTTTGGGGAAAAATTGACAAGGCCGAAATCTGGACCTTGATTGATCCCAATCGAAGGCCCGCCTCCACACCAGCCTGCAGAAAATGGAGAAAATGTCCCAACTGAAACTCTTCCGTAGGAGCCTTCTTGGATTCACACCAAGACACATATTTTCTCTAAAATACGGTGGTAATGTTTCAATGTTACTCCTTTCCTGGCCTGAATAAGTGTGGGAATGACTTCCTTTGGAATACCCTTTTGGGCTATGATTCGGCGCTCAACAGCCATGCCGTCAAACGTAGCCGCAGCAAGTCTTAATAAACGCACGGCCCCTGCTGCAGCAGGTCCTCGCGAAGAGGAAGAGGCCGAGGATCTTTTATGAGCAACTCCTGAAGACCTGGGTACCAAGCCCTCCTTGGCCAGTCTGTGGCAATGAAGATTGCTCGAACCCTTGTTCTTCTTATGATCCTGAGAACTTTTGGGATCAGCGGAAGTGGAGGGAAGACATACACTGACCGAAATACCCACTGGGTCACTAGCGCATCCATTGGTATTGCTTGAGGGTCTCTCGACCTGGAACAATACTTCTGAAGCTTCTTGTTGCGACGAGATGCCATCATGTCTACTTGAGGAACTCCCCAAAGACTTGTCACCTCTGCGAAGACTTCTTGGTGGAGGCCCCACTCTCCTGGATGGAGATAGTGTCTGCTGAGGAAGTCTGCTTCCCAGTTGTCTACTCCCGGAATGAAAATTGCCGACAGAGCCTTTACATGTCTTTCTGCCCAGAGGAGGATCTTCGTCACCTCTGCCATTGCCACTCTGCTTTTTGTTCCGCCTTGACTGTTTATGTACGCGACTGCTGTTACATTGTCTGTCAAGATCTGTACGGGATGATCTTGAAGAAGATGTACCGCTTGTTGAAGGCCGTTGTAAATGGCTCTCAATTCCAGCACGTTTATGTGAAGGCAGGCTTCCTGACTTGACCATTTTCCTTGGAAGCTTTCCCCGAGTGACAGCTCCCCAGCCTCGGAGACTTGCATCCGTGGTTACCAGGACCCAGTCCTGAATCCCGAACCTGCATCCCTCTAGTAGGTGCGAGCTGTGTAGCCACCACAGGAGCGAAATCCTGGCTTTTGACGACAGGACTATCTTTCGGTGCATGTGTAGGTGGGATCCCGACCACTTGTCCAACAGGTCCCACTGGAATACTCTAGCATGGAACCTGCCAAACTGTATGGCCCCGTAGGCCGCCACCATTTTCCCCAACAACCGAATGCACTGATGGATTGACACTTGTTGGCTTCAATATCTGTTGTACCATTTTCTGGATTTCCAGAGCCTTTTCCACCAGAAGAAAAACTCTCTGGACTTCTGTGTCCACGATCATCCCGAGAAAAGGCAATCTTGTCGTCGGGGCCAACTGTGACTTTGGATAATTTACGATCCAACCGTGTTGTTGGAGTATAAACAGGGAGAGTGTGATGTTCTGTAACAACTGCTCCCTGGATCTCGCCTTTATCAGGAGATCGTCTAGATAAGGAATTATATTGACTCCTTTTTGACGCAGGAGAACCATCATCTCCGCCATCACCTTGGTGAATACCCTCGGCGCCGTGGAGAGACCGAAAGGCAATGTCTGGAATTGGTAATGACAATCCTGAACCGCGAATCTCAGATAAGCCTGGTGAGGATGATAAATGGGAACATGCAGGTAAGCATCCTTTATGGCTACTGACACCATGTAATCCCCATCCTCCAGACTGGAAATCACTGCCCTCAGTGATTCCATTTTGAACTTGAATCGTTTCAAGTAGAGATTTAGATTTTTTTAGGTTTAGGATCGGTCTGACCGAGCCGTCTGGCTTCGGAACTACAAAAAGGCTTGAATAAAACCCCTCCACTTGTTGTGACAAAGGTACCAGGACTATGACCCGATCCTGACATAATTTTTGTATTGCCGCTGTTACTGCTTCCCTTTCTGGAAGAGAAGCTGGCAAGGTCGATTTGAAAACTTGGCATGGGGGAACGTCTTGAAACTCCAGCTTGTACCACTGGGACACTATTTGTAACACTTAGAAATCAAGGCCAGACAGAATCCAGGCTTGGCTGAACAGTTTGAGACATGCCCCCACCCGAGCGGCCTCCCGCAAGGGAGCCCAAGCGTCATGCTGAAAATTTGGCAGAAGTAGGGGTAGACTTCTCCTGGGAACCTGAAGCCGCTGTGGACTTTTCTCTTTCCTCTTCCCCTACCTTTAAAGAAGGGGGAACTTCTCGCTTTTTTGTATTTATTGGACTGAAAGGACTGCATGTGAGAGTGATATGTCTTTTTTGCCGGTGCAGGCGCAGAGGGCAAAAATGTCGACTTACCTGCGGTAGCCACGGAGACTAACGCATCTAGTCCATCGCCAAATAAGGGAGAGCCTCCATATTTCTTTTGGAATCTGCATCCGCGTTCCACTGGCGAATCCACAACGCCCTTCGAGACGATACTGCCATGGTTGCGGCTTGTGAACTCAAGAGTCCAATATCTTTCTTCGCTTCTAGCATTTATGCGGCAGCGTCTTTGATATTCCCTAACTTAAGAAGTATCTCATCTTTATCAATCGTGTCAATTTCTGATGACACGCTGTCTGACCATTTTTCAATAGCGCAACTCACCCATGCGCAAGCAATTGTGGGTCCGAGCAGCGTACCATGGGCAACATAAATGGATTTTAATGTAGTTTCCATTTTCCGGTCAGCCGGCTCCTTTAGTGAAGCCGTGCCAGGTGCAGGGAGAATTACCTTCTTTGTCAACCTGGACAGTGCACTGTCTAACACAGGGGGTGACTCACATTTTTACTGTCCTCTACCGGGAAAGGATAAGCCATTTGGGTGGGTTATTTTGTTTCTGTGCAGGGTAAATACTGGCTGCTTTATTTTTCCACTGAAAATTAGACTGCAGATTGAACACACCCCACCCAAATCTAACTCTCTCTGCACATGTTATATCTGCCTCCCCTGCAGTGCACATGGTTTTGCCCAATTGCTAACAAAAATCCTGCTGCGATCAACTTGGAATTACCCCCATGGTTTTGCCCAACTGCTAACAAAGTTCCTGCTGCGACCAACTCAAAATTACCCCCAATGTTGTTTGATTTAGGATTAAGTGATTTTATTTGTAAATGGATTTTGGATTTTTTAACGGACAGACTACAGATTGTTAGAATGGGGAGAACAGTGTCAGGGTTCCCCAGGGCTATGTCCTCAGTACCTTATTGTACTCACTGTTTGCCCACGACTGCGTGTCATCTTCCGACTCTGTTAAGGTCATCGATTCGCCTATGACATTGCAGTCATTGGGTTAATCAGTGACGATGATGAGACTCACTATAGAAATTAAATAGTAAAGCTGGTGGCCTGGAGTGGGGCAAATCACTTGCTTTTAAATTGAGAAAAGGTTAAAGAATTGATACCTGATTTTAGAAGGGGATGTACAGTACTGAAATTACCAGTGTCCATCCATGGTCTGGATGTTGAGACAGTATAGAGTCATTTAAATTTTTGGGTACCCAGGTGTCATCAAACCTGACATGATCTAGAAATTCAGTGTCTATAATTAAAAAAGTACAACAATGTTTCTTTTTTTAAGGGCTGCAACTATGTTAAACTTTTATAGATGCTCTATTGAAAGTATTCTTATCTTTAGCTTCATTGTATGATGTGGCAACTGCACTTCAAGTGAGCAGGGTGTATTAGAGAGCATGGTAAAGACAGCAAGTAAAATCATTGAAGTGTGGTTGCCAACCATTCATGAGCTTTACGGATCTGGGGTTCAAAAGAGAACTAGGAATATGCTATTGGATCTGAGCCACCCTTTTTATGTGTTTTTTTATAAACTCCCATCTCAGAAGAGGTTCAGAACAGTGAGGGTACGCACGGAGTGTCTGTGTAATAGTTTCCCCCCGTGTGCGGTACAAATGTTGAATGGTGTACATGTATTCTCTTAGTTGATTTTATTACGTCTGTCTTCTTTTCTACCATGGCTTGCTGCTTCACTCTACTGGTCTGTCTTGTATAATGTAATTTTCATCTGTCAAACTTGTTTGCTGATGACAATAAATTTGTATTTGAATACTGGTAGCGTGTCTCCCAATAAAAAATACATAAATTGTAAGCTCCACTGGGGCAGGGACTGATTTGAATGGTTACAAATTATGTTATGTGCAGCTGAATATGTACGTGCAATATGTTAGGGATATCTTGCTAATGCAAATCTGCAGTCGACATACTAACTGTCACCAATTGCAATGTCGATAATTAAGAGGTCAATATCCCATCCATTTCAACATACTGAGTGTCGACAATTAGGCCATATCGACATTCTGAACATCAACATATAATACCAGACAATCCTTTCTATTACAGACTCATGTGAGGAGTGCGACGACACCTTACTAGATGCATTATAAGTAGGCAATGAAAAAGGAGACTATTGCCTCAATGCCCTCCCACAAATTCCAATTATCAGATGGCCGTAATGGTGACTATTCTAAAATTCTACTTGATTGTGGATGTATATTATATATGTATACATGATGGGCCCGATATAATGAAGTCCGAATTGGCCGAAGGTGCGGGTTCCCGACCGAACTCGGACGTTTTTTTAAAGCAGCAATCATGTATAAGGCAAAACCATGCCTTGAAAATGTTTGCCGCTCTTTTTAAAGAAAAAAGTCAGAGTTCGGCCAGGAACCTGCACCTCCGGCCAACTCCGACTTAATTATATCCAACCTGATGTTTGGGAAGAGAGATCATCGCAGTAAAGACTGTGGATATACTAATATATTTGATGATGTTGTGACTATTTAACCCCTGGGGGCTCCATCATTGAAATGACTAGGGGTTGATTTCCCCTCTTATGCTAAAATTTGATACCTACATACCCTACTACTCAAGGTTATGTATAGTGGGGGTAATTCCAAGTTGATCGCAGCAGGAAAATTTTTTAGCAGTTGGGCAAAACCACGTGCACTGCAGGTGTGGCAGATATAACATTTGCAGAGAGAGTTAGATTTGGGAGGGTTATTTTATTTCTGTGCAGGGTAAATACTGGCTGCTTTATTTTTACACTGCAAATTAGATTGCAGATTGAACACACCCCACCCAAATCTAACTCTCTCTGCACATGTTATATCTGCCTCCCCTGCAGTGCACATGGTTTTGCCCAATTGCTAACAGAATTCCTGCTGCGATCAACTTGGAATTACCCCCATAGTACAGGATTTCCCAAACTTGACCCTCAAGTTACCCTAACAGTCCAGGTTTTAATTATATCCATGCTTGTGCACAGATGGTATAATCAAACTGATACTAATTAAGTCACTTCTGCTTAAGAATGGATATCCATAAAACCTGGAATGTTAGGCTGCTTTTAAGACCAAGGGGGTTATTCAAGTTTGTTAGGAAATAAAAAAAAAAACACTAATGGGTAAATCTATGTTGCACTGCAGGTGGGGCAGATGTGACGTGCATAGAGATTTAGATTTGTTTCTGGGCAAATACTAGTTGCTTTTTTTTTTTACACTGCAATTTAGATTTCAGTTTGAACACACCCCACCCAAATTTCTCTGCACGTTACATCTGCCCCACCTGCAGTGCAACATGGTTTTACCCATTAGTTTACTTTTGTGGTTTGCTAACAACATGTGGTTTTACACTATTGTACAACTTATTTTCTTATACTTATGGGGGTCATTCCGAGTTGTTCGCTCGGTAAATTTCTTCGCATCGCAGCGATTTTCCGCTTAGTGCGCATGCGCAATGTTCGCACTGCGACTGCGCCAAGTAAATTTGCTATGCAGTTAGGAATTTTACTCACGGTTTTTTCTTCGTTCTGGTGATCGTACTGTGATTGACAGGAAGTGGGTGTTTCTGGGCGGAAACTGGCCGTTTTATGGGTGTGTGTGAAAAAACGCTGCCGTTTCTGGGAAAAACGCGGGAGTGGCTGGAGAAACGGAGGAGTGTCTGGGCGAACGCTGGGTGTGTTTGTGACGTCAAACCAGGAACGACAAGCACTGAACTGATCGCAGATGCCGAGTAAGTTTCGAGTTACTCAGAAACTGCACAGAGATGTCTTATCGCAACATTGCGAATCTTTCGTTCGCAATTTTAAGAAGCTAAGATTCACTCCCAGTAGGCGGCGGCTTAGCGTGTGCAAAGCTGCTAAAAGCAGCTTGCGAGCGAACAACTCGGAATGACCCCCTATGTACTGACACCAAAGACTGATACTGTATGTATATTTGAATATACAGGTCATCTTCTGAAAGGAAGTCATTTCTGCATTTATCATATGTGGGCATATTTATATATTTTATTAAGTATGTTTAGAACAATTTTTTATAGTAGCCTTTTTCTTCAAATACGGTGGCCCACTATAATGCAAAGGGCAGAACCAGGGTTATTTTGAGGCTGCTATTGTGCCTATTTATAGTGCCGGTCAAGGTTATCAAATTTGCTCTTTCCAGATTTCTACTGACTACCCTCACAATACCCTTTTAATGAACACTGGGGCAACATGGCACACCATCAGAACTAAACGTAATTTGAATAGCTATTTTCATTTCCTCTGAAGAATTAAATTATGGTATGGCTTTATATTCCCAGGCAGCAGTGATGTCCTTCAACTGAGAATGAATCATCTATTGTCCAGGTTGTCCAGTTCTTGGTGCTCACAACTTAAGTGTTTCTACAAATGAAGCACCACACACACGGTTTTCACACATTTATCTAACTTGGACATGTGTAACCAGCTGGGGGTCATTCCGAGTTGATCGTAGCGCACAGCTATGATCAGGCACCCAACACAGGGCAAGTCCGCCCCACATGTCAGTGCCGGCCCCCACACAGATATGCAAAAGTATCGCACAGCATATGGTTGGCCGGGCCGTGCCCCCTAAACGGCAGCTCAACGCCGCCGTCCAGCCCCCATCCACCCAGCGACTGATTCTGCCTGTCAATTAGGGAATCGCTAGGCAACGACAGCCTTCAGCCATCTGGCATGCGCAGTACTGACCCAATCGCACTGTTGCGATAAACTGCAGCGTGCAATTGAGTCAGAATGACCCCCCTATATCCTACAAAATGTGCCTTAAATTGAAAGGTGGAGCAAGCCTGGTGTAAACCAGTAGGCTTTACATTTACATCTACATTTGCCTGAACAGGACATTACTTTATACTAATAAGACCCAATCAGCTTCCATGTATAAAGAAAAGCATGTTATATAATTTCATAGATGGCATCTCTCTCCTTCTAGATGTAGCTCTGAATGGTTTGCAAACCCAGCCATCTTATCAAAAATGTTCATGTTGTGAAACATCTCTTTATCATTGCCTATTGTATGGTCCAACAAGTAACAAAGTTTGGGTACAGATGACAAATTTTGAAATAGACCACCTCCTAAGGTGTCCCTTCTTCTACAGCTTGACTTACAAATGGAAGTTAAAAAAAAAATCAACCACAGTAATAACCTCTGCAATTGCCAAAAATATACATTTCCACACTTGATTCATACC
The DNA here is from genome assembly GCF_028390025.1 of Pseudophryne corroboree. NCBI lineage: Eukaryota > Metazoa > Chordata > Amphibia > Anura > Myobatrachidae > Pseudophryne > Pseudophryne corroboree. The sequence goes on from NC_086448.1 coordinate 639,661,612, forward strand.
AGCCCTGAAATGTTAAACTTGTTTGAAGAAACATTTTACCTCTTTAAAATGGACTGGCTTAGGGCCGCTCTTCATAACGAGGATACATTTCAATCTTCTGCCAATCCAGATGTGATGTGTATTTAGAATTTGTTCATTTCACTATTTTGCTGCTCCCTTAGAGAATTCCCCTCCCTCTCTTCACAACTTGCCCCTCTTTCACAGTGTCCATTTCATGGATTTATAGTCTTCTAAATCAGAGGATAGGAGGTTACAGTAAATTCTAAATACTATACCTAGTATTTAAGTCCTTCCTTGTGTATTTACTATATGCTGTAGTGGCCTTCCTCCACAAAGATTTTCTTGTATCTTTGTGTTCATTTGTTCACTAAAACAAGTTTAAAGAAATCTTTATATTACACACACACACACACACACACACACACACACACACACACACACACACACACACACACACACACACACACACACACCTCCCCCTTCTCCCTCCATAAAGAAATAGAGAAAATGTAAGCACACTGTCTATTAGACAAATACTGTGTTTGACAGTCAGTTAGTAAATAAAAATATATAATTAAAATAGAACACTTGAATATTGTAGTTCAACTTCCTTGCTTTCTCAGTGTAGTACACCATGGACCAGTTCAGACAGTGCAGTATTTCCTGTTGTATAACTGTTAGATAATTTTTTTGTACCATGTACACCTTTTCTACAAGGTAAATTAGTGACTGATTACTAAATACTACATCTAGCACTGCAACAGAGGTGTAGTAAGACATGATTCGCTGTGAGGTTTTGGAGTACTAGTTTGTATAACACTTATCCAGAGCAAACTCAGAAGTACCAGTGAACCTGCCCCCTTCTTTCATTTAATAATTATCATCATAAAGGTCACTCATTGTATTCTTAATTTACTAACATCCTTTTTGTAAATGGTAGATATTGAGACTTTAAATGGCCACTAAAGGTTTTCAGTATATAATAAGATCTATAACATATATGGATCTGTATTTTATTTTAAGTGTGTTAAACCCCCACACACTTAATGTGTGTGTGGTTGGTTAACGCATAAATAATAAATACTAGTTATTGCCATATTGTGCACAAAGTTGGGATAGGCAGTGGTTACAGATACCAAACGTAGTAGAGGTGTTTATTACCTCAAAGTTTAAAGTTGTACTAATAGTAAGTGCAAAATATATGTCATTCTCTGTACTTATTGAGTGACGCTGTATGCTTTAAATTTTGAGGTCAAAGCTCCCACTTCATAAATATAACATCTCATCTAGGGCGGGATGTATTAAGATACATTGCCGTCCCTTGCAGCAATGTTGATCGCATATGTACTAACATATGCGATCGATATCGCAATGCGGTGATGGAGGCCCCGTCATATCCCTGGGCTCTCCAGACTCCTCCCACACTGGGAAGCAGCAGCAGGCTCCCCCTGGCGCCTCCTTCTCCCCCCTGCAGTCGGAAGGACCTCCGGCTGCGTTGCTAGGGGGAGGAGGAGACTACCTTCTGGGACCAGGGCTGCCTGGAGGAAGGTATGCCGGAGGGGGGGGGGGTGTCTGCGATGGTCGGCGATAAGAAGCACATAGGCTTCTATAGGGTATCGCCATCCAGGGATGGAGATACCCTGGACGGCGAAAACCAGCGTTTGAAAATGCGGTAAAACCCCCGAAAACAGGGGTTTTGCCGCATTTTTCTTTTAGTACATCCCGCCCCTAGGTACGGGATCCCGACAGTCAGAATACTGATGGTCAGAACAGAGACAGCAGCATCTCAATGGTTAGAATCCCAACACTTTTTCAAAGGTAAGCTAACCCTACCCGTTACCCTCTCCCTAACCATCCCTACCCATAGCTCAACCCTCCCCCTCCTGCAGCCCAACCCCTCACCCTAGTGCCTAACCCTATCCTACCCTCCCGTAGCCTAAGCCCACCCCTCCCACAGCCTAACCTGGCATACTTACGTTCGGGATTCTGGCATCGGGATTCCGGTGCCTGTCTTCTGACCGCCAGCATCATGAATGTTGGGATGCCAAAGACATTCCATACTGCCAGTTTAAAAAGTAATGCCATCATTTGAAATCAATATACAGTATAGTAAACCCAACCTTGAGTATTACTGAGCAAAATAATGTACATGAAACAACTGGAGTGTTTATTTAAATCTTAAAAAATTAAATTTTGGGGTTGAGTGTTCTTTTACATAAATCTTGCATTATTGCGAGGATGACGGAATACATTTTATTGCCCTGTTTAGTGGTCCTTTAAAATACAATACTGATTGCTGGAGTCTAATAGGTTATTTAGGATGGATGCTGCTAATTATAGTCTACTGCTGTCACTAGCCAAGGTCCCCTAAGATGAGCTATTACAAAAGTAGTGCAGAGCACACAAGTTGGAGTCGATCTTAAAAATAAAAAATCGATGATGCTGCAAAGCTGATGGTAGACCATCAGTGAAAGTAACCATTTAGACTGTGGATGGGGTCCACCAATCAATTATATTTCTGCTCTTTGGAGTGAGGGGAAGGAAGGTAAACAGCCAATCAATATTTAATCACCATGTTTACTAAAAATTATGTATTCCAAATGTGATCCCATTATAAATTCCAAAGGTATAACTTATAACCAAACTACAAATGGCAGTAGTGTAGAAACAAATGGAGGTCTGTAAAATGAAGAATAGTTGACATTAGATACACAACCATACAGTAGTATACAGCTGTCTCAATGTGTTAAAAAAAATAATAATAATAATAATAATAAGGAAATTCCTAAACTCAAGCCCAAATTTCTTGAATGAGGAAAATGAATAAATGATTAAGATTTGAAACACACACAAAATAACTGGTTGACTGTTACATATGGCAAGATCAGGTTCTTATCAATGAATTTGGTAAATGTAATCAAATAATTCCTTTTCTGCAAGCAAGCAAGGAACAGCAATTACTATATGTGCGACAGGAGTCACTGACAATGTTATCAGTCTTGGGTCCATATTAGATTCTCTCCTTCTAAAGTGTGCGAGGGATAATTGGCAATGTAAGAGGACACAAAGTGCTGCCAGTCCGACGGCAGTTTGCAGCCACCTACACTAACTGAATTGCGCTTTACTGTAAGGTTTTAAGATTTTTTTTCCACTGCTATAAGAAAAATGACAGGTGGATACTCCTTTTACCCAGTAAATACATAATAATAAATAAGCTAAATACATACAACTGTGTCAAAGCCAGTTATTTCTGTGTGTGTGCACATTCTCTCACACTCTCATTATCTTAAGTGCCCCTGATTCAAGCACATAGGTTCGTTTTCATGAACGCAATCTCTGTTAACAGTTCACTAGGACCCACTTGCATGACTCAGGTTATGTACCTATGTGCGGTCAAGGGTTCCTAGTGAACTAATGAGCTACATTTTCGTGAATATTTGTTTCCCCTACACAGCGCCAGCCTCTGTGTTGAAAAGAATCTCAATGGGTTCACATGTTCATAGTGATTTAATATGATGCCTTTTCATCAATGTTAAGTTGGACCACAAAATAGCTGCCTCCATTGTAGGTAGGTGACAAGTTCAATGCCCATAGACCAATCATATGTGGAAATAAATAGGTTCAGGAGGTGCACTTTTTTTTTTTTTTTAAATACCCTAAATGTATATGAAACAAATAGGTCCACAGCTCTAACTCCAACAAGAAAGAGGGGACTACACATTGGATCTGGCGACTACTGCTTTTTCCTCCCCGTCCTTTTACAAATAAACAACTGTTCAGACTGCATTAATGGAAGAATTGCACATCAGTAAACACTTGGGTTGTTCTAACTTTCAAAATATCTTTTGCAATAAAGAATTTTAGTCAATCCCGTTTTTAATGCCAGCTTGTGTTTGTAGATCAGGGATGCTTGACAGGAATGCACTTGCACTAGAGGAATTAAAGCAGTTCTAATTTTCAAGTAATAAGAGCTTAAATCTGCCCATCACTGGCTAACCCATTTTTTTTTCTCTCTTAGGAAAAGAGGTTTCAAAAACCCATCACAAATAAAGATCAGATACAGATCATAACATTATTCCAAGTAAATTAAAAGGGTGGACATGAAAACAAAAAACCCCAACAACAATGTATGCAAATGTCAAAATGCATCAGCCCGATGCATAGCAGCTGGCAGTAACCACTTCACTGCCAGGGGGAACCCGGAGTGTAAGGTACAACCTCTGGCAGTGAAGAATTGAAGCCAGCGAACATAACGTAACTGTACTGCGGGACTCCCCCCTCCCCTTTCGACATGTGTTTATGGCAATAGAAAATCTCACGGTAGTGGTTGTTTTATGCCATAACCCCCTTTGGATATTATAAGCAACTAAAACGCTATACTGCAAGGAAGAAAAACTAGGAACATAATTCATCTTATGGTATATTTTCTAGTGTACAGTCTCAGGTGTGAATAATGTGTAGTTATTACAGTACCCTTTTATCATTTTACAGGTTTTTCTAGACTTTAATATCCTGTAGTTACCGTCCTGACTTGTATTCCTGATGCCGCTGTGTAACAGCTGTTAATGTCTTTTGAGGTGACTGAAATGTCTTATCAGTGTTAATTCTTGGACATGGGTCCCAACTGAACATAAATTGTCCCATTTTGCATAAGAAAATTGTCCATTCAATCTAATGGCTCCTGCTTTATTCGAATGACAGAGGGCGCACGAGATGTCCTTTTCAGTTCTCGCCTCAATACATATTCACTAAATTGAGAAGAGTCAACTCCTCCTCCGCATGATCCTACAATCTCAAAGCCGCGTTGCTGCAACCTCTCCAGCACCTGACAAAGAGAATAGAGAAGTTTTATTGTGCAATTAGCAGGAGTGATGCAGCATGGTGGCAGTACCTTATTGCACTGCAGTTCATTTTACAGGTTGTTATAGCATGGTGTATGTGGAATCAAAATGTAATGTTAACCCCTAATCAGAGCTGCACTTTCTTCTTGGTGTGTATAGCTTGTGTCTGTAATTCTCCTGAGCATACAACATAAGAGTAACTGGGTTATGAAAGATAATTTAGTATTTTCAGAGGGTTGCTATATACAGAAGTTGTATTACATGGTGTGTGAACACATACCTCCCAACAATTTTAAATAGGGGACATAACGGATATGACTCTGGGGGTTATTCAATTAGTGACGTTTTTTCGAATTTACCTTCAACTTATTCAATGCCCGTGCCGTTTTTTTTGACTCCTCGAAAAAACCAGCACTGACGAAAACCACATCTATCGTCAAATTCGCCACCGATACACATGTTTTGGCGAATTCGTTGCCATTTTTGCCCGTTTTTAGCACAATATTCGCCCATGCCGATTCGACAAAAAATGAAAATGAAACAACGCGGGCGAAAATGGATTAAAAAATGGGCGAAAATGTCCGCTATGGAATACACAGATCAAATTAATGTCGATTTTCTGACTATCGGAAAATTCAGCACTAATTGAAATAATGAAAATAAACCACCAACTTAATTGCAGCATGCAGGGGAGACAACTGCTTGCATGAGAAATAACTGATCGTGTTGCGTCAGGACTATCAGGACAGTTCTGTGTGTGACTTATAGCTGAAACTGGTGTATTTCAGTATGGTTTGGTAACTTCAGATTATTAGAGTTCAGCAGAACATTTTTCATATCCCAATTAATGGACAGTTTGCGCATGCTGTTTTATCAAATACGTTGTTTTCCATGAATTGCTATCCGTGATATTCCTTTATAGCAGTGGTTCCCAAACTTTTTTGAATCGCGATGCCCAGATATTTTTTCACGGCACCCCTAGGCCAAAAGTTACTTAATTTAATATTTATTTCTACATTTCTCAATAAGTAAATTGTGTTTATAGATCATCCTTAGGTTCAATAGTGTGGTGAGGGACAAGAATCACTTCTGTTAGGCCAAATACAGTAGGTTATAATTGGCCACAAGCACTAGTTTTGCCTAATAAATTGACCATAAATGAGAACCATTGCTTTACATACCCTCCAACATTTTACACATAAAAATCGGTACAAATTAGAAAAGGGGGCACGGCTGGGAAAAGGCCTTTTTCTTATACTTTCAATGGAAGTTTGGAAAGACAAAACTCGGTACAGACCATAAAAAAAAGGTACTGTACCTGCTAAAAAGGTACAGTTGGAGGATATGGCTTTATAGCAGTGGTCCCCCCTCCCTTGGTCCTCAAGTACCCCCAACAGTTCATGTTTTCCAGGCCACCTAGCAGTTGAACAGGTGTATTCATTACTCACTGACACATTTTAAAAGACCCACAACTGGAGCTAAGTATTTCACTTGCAATCCTGTGAAGAGACCTTGAAAACATGAACTGTTAGGGGTACTTGAGGACCGAGGTTGGGAACTACTGCTTTATAGCATTCAAATGTGGTGTTTTCACTGCCCTCATTTAGTAGAGAGTTCTGCTATCAGAATAAAAGTCGTCAGAGCAGAGCGGTCTCATATGTAAGCAAACAAAAAGTTTATGCATGAAACAAAGAACTTATTGAAAAGCACAGAATGAATCCAAAAATACATAGCAAAATGAGAACTACAAGTAAATATTTTAAAGACATATGAAGTATTATATTTCAGTATGTGTTATACCAGAGGTGTATGAAGATGTTGAATATATAACAGTAACACTGCCCATTTATGGTGTGTATTACATGGAAATCACATGAGGTTATTGTCCCGTTAAAGGGACAGTAGAAGAAATATTAAATCTACAAAATAACTACAAGCTTTTTTTATTTTTACCTGAACGGAGTTGAGGTGGCAGTATCCATTAAGTGGAAATCTAATTACATGTGTAGAGTCGTGGTTCCAGCCCGCATTGACAGAATTACACATCACATCCCCAATTTCTGGAAAAACTTCCTCTATTAGAGACTTGTCTCCACTCAACGTAATCCTTTCACCAAGATCTGGGGCGACTCTGACGACCAAGCATTCACAAAGCCTAGAGAAACGTCCAGATTCTCTGTCCTGCTTCCACCTCTCCAGTTCCAGAAGCATTGGCTGAAGCTGGAAGTACTTTGCTTCTTCGTATAGTAGAGTGTAGTCCTGGAATAATTCAATACAAACAATACAGAATACCATCACAAATTCTGGAAGCATATAATGAATATAACTGGCCGAATCAATTTACACCATACTTGCCTCCTTTTAAAAACTAGAATCAGGGAGGTTACAGTAGGATGTGGCGCGCAAAGTGCGGTGTGCTGCTGAGTGGGCGTGTCATACTCTGCCCAAAGGGTGTGTCTAGTGCTTAAATGCTTGTTGTTGCAAGATATTTCTATATAACATTAGTAACAATATATTTTGGAAAGTTTTGCAAGTACTGATACTAACATTGCTGTCTGCAATACGGGGTTTCTGGTTTTCAATATATATTCGCTGTAATATTTATTTTCTTCTCACTCAGTGCAATATACATGATAAATGGGATGCCTATGCAATAAATTCCAAATGCAATTTGACCTTGTGTGAATTCATCCCTAAACATGTAAGTAAATTATGATTTTGGTGTATTAAATGTTATTTTATTGTGAACACTGGACGTGTGCATTTTGTAGGTAGGCACTACTTATATTTATTGGATGTGCTATTTTCCATACCATTACAGCATTACCCAAATCATTACAGTGAGACAGGATGCAGGAGGGTAGGCAACTATAAATTTACACAGTCCGTTATTACATAAAAAGCAAGAGAAAGTAGTTAACTCCTAATTTACTACTACTTTACTACAGTCAAAAAAGCAAACATAACGGGGTATCCAATTAATGACCGCAGGTAATTGTATCGCCTGGGGCTATCCTAATAGCCCCAATGCGGCGCGCTCCTCCCCCTGATGCCGGCATATATTGGGGAACCCAAAGCATAATCCCCAAATAAATGGGCCGCTGGAGCCGCAAAAACGCATGAGCTCAGTGAGTTATCAATTCCATATGTTTTTGCGCGACCACAGGTCCAGTTTTGTCCAATCAAAACGGTCAATAACCGTGAAATCAAGCCGGTTTGATTGGCCGAAATGGCATCGGGGCTAATTGAAAATGGTACCGTCTAGTTACCCTTTGTGGAGAGGACCTTTCCCATAAGCCCCATGGTCTATGTCACAAACTATTTGGAATAGTAACCTGTGGCGAGTGAAGCGGAGCGAGACCCAAGCCCGAAGCGTGGCGAGCGAAGCGAGCCTGCGAGGGTCCAATAGTGCATAGACAAAATTAAATAACCTCAAAGGAACGGTGAATGGATAAAACATTTAGGTGTTGTAAGGGCGGAAGTTATCTGCTGCCCTCTCGTGCTGTCACTTCCTGGTCCTGATCACGGAGGGAACAAAGACACAACCAATTGGAAACCCCCCATAGTACTAATAAGTATAATAAAAAAATTATGGTTTTTGCTAGTTAAAAAAAAACTTAACCTTACTAAAGTATTTGATCTTATTTATGGAAATTTAAGAGTTCAGTTTTAAACCTGTCACACTAAAGAACATATGGGCAGTAAGGATGGTGTAATGGTTAGCATTACTGCCTCACAGCACTGAGGTCATGTGTTCAATGCCCACCGTGGCCCTAACTGTGCGGAGTTTGTATATTCTCCCCGTACTTGCGTGGGTTTCCTCTGGGTACTCCGGTTTCCTCCCACAATCCAAAAATATACTGGTAGGTCAATAGGCTCCCAACAAAAATTAACCCTAGCGTGAATGTGTCTGTGTGTACATGTGATAGGGAATATAGATTGTAAGCTCCACTGGGGCAGGGACTGATGTGAATGGGCAAAATATTCTCTGTACAGCGCTGCGGAATATGTGTGCGCTATATAAATAACTGGTAATAATAATAATAAATAAATAATATGGAATACAGAAAAGAGATTAGAGGTAAAGTAATGCAATATTTGGTGAATCATAAATTAGGAGAAATAAGTAGACCACCCAATTGTTTATTGAAATCAAATTGAAGTCTATTGGGATTTCTAAGCATATGTAGGCCATAATGCTATTTTGAACACATTAATGGTTAAGTACATAATATTTTCACTCTTTTTTATAAAAATTGCTGTATCTGCTTAGTTAATTAGAAATATATCCAAATTAATATTACATAGAATAGATGTTTACTCACTTTAAAATCATCAGAGATTAGTAGCTTTGATGTACGCAGGAAGTTCAATATATAACGAAACATTTGTCCGTCTCGGTCTATGAAGTAATGTTGTTTTAAACTGTCCAACACAATGGGCTCTGTACCATCGAAGAGTCTTCCAATTCTGCAGAGAGACAATTATCTTGGTTAAAAAATAAATATATATTTTTCTGAGAAGGAAACTGCTGACAAAATATCTGATGGAAAAATGACTTCATGCACAATACTAAGAAGCTCTATTTTCAGAAGCAGTGCAAGGCTGCTATCCCCCGGAAGACAAGAATGAGATGTTCAGCACATTGGGCACAGCATTAAACTGCAATCTGTTTTTGCTGGCGATGATGAACAATGGTGACGTCGGCCTCACCTGTTTGTGGTGTGAGAACAGTTCTAAGAAAGGGATGCAGTCAACTTACCGACAATCAAAGTCCTGACGGTCAAAATACCGGCAGCAATTGACCGACGGTCAAAATCCCGACATGGTCAAAATACCGACATTTAAAATACCGACTAGGCCAAAATACCGACATTTATAATGTCCTGGATGGGGAATATAATAGCGTGGCGAGCGCAGCGAGGCACCGTGCCCGAAACATGGCGATCGCAGCGGTACACTTATATGGTGTCCATGTCGACCTATGTCAACATACACACACACACAAAAAAAATGAAAATCTCGTGTCGGCTTTTTGACCTGTCGACATTTTAAATGTCGGTATTTTGACATTGTCGGTATTTTAAATGTCTGTATTTTGTTTATGTCGGGATTTTGACCGTCGGTCAATTTGCTGTCGGTATTTTGACCGTCTGGATTTTCATTGTAGGTATTTTATACCAATCCCAGAAGAAAAAGTGATTTCCTTCATTTAACACCAACTTTCATTTACCAAAAACATATAAACACAGAACAGTAAAGAAAAGAAAAAAGAGGGAAGAAAACAGACTGAAAGTGTTTAATTTTCTTTGGAAGAGACCTTGTACCTTATTCTTTTTCAAACTGTATTCTTTATATATATTTTTTGTTTTGTGTAGTAAAACCATACATTCGTTATAAGTATTTTTTTTTTATAGATTAAGTCCAAATTATTGGTAATATAGAACATACTATATCAGGATATTTTGGCCACTGGATGGCACTGTTAAGGTCCCATCTATAAACGTTTAATTGTATTGTACATTGTTCAGCAGACAAGTGTATGACAGCTGCCAATCATAAATACCTATTTATAAAAAATAAAGTCATTAGGTAAACATTACTGTAACAAATTGCTGCATTTATAGAGTTACATTGATTTTGTTAAGAACGTTTGATCCTCCCCCAAAAAGTGATTTTATCATCATACAGAAGTTTGTCACTGGGTCATTATCAGAAATATTTATACTTAAACCATAAATACACTGGACAATGTGGTCTTTTTTTTGATAGTTTATCGAATAAAATATCTTTATTTTAATTTTATTTGGATCCGTAAGCAGAGGAAACAAACCGAGATTGGGAAAAATGTATTTGCCCATAGTTTTGTCCTTTATTAAAGTCCTGCTTGTACATTTAAGGCTTCTGGGCTGAAATGTAAGTTGTGCGCAGCAGGCAAGATTTCATTGCTCTAGCCACTGGATTTACAGTGCAGGGTATCTGAAGGGGGATTACAAATGTTTGATTTTAGAAAGATTGTCGACAGCCCATGAAGCTATATTCTGCCCCAAAGTACAGTTTATTTAATACAGTACTTCATATGCAGGCCTAATGATCATACTACTTACCAGATTCTCCTTCTGGTGCAATGACTGAGCACTCAGACCCACAGACACACACACAGCAGACTTGGTAGGAAAATCTGCTGCCAATGGTCATGTGCAGCAGATCCATTCTGCCCTTTATACTGCATTTAGTTGCTGCTGGGCGGGCTGTGAGGAAGGGGGGTTTCCGGGCAGCTGGAAAGCTTCCATGCATTTGTCTATGCAGTGGCATTGTTTCTTCTCATTATGAGGTTTTGTGTTTAGCCATTTTCTATTCCCTTCTCTTCATTAGGTAAACACAGGTGGTCTGATTTATGGGGTTTTGTCTGGTTTTAAACTAAACTAGACTTACCCCTCCTACAGGAAACACAAGTGGCAATATTACCAGGGCTTCCATGTGCACAAGAAATTGTGCAGACCCCATATATAAGCAGCATTATATTTGGAACTATTTCTGGATTGACATGGATTTCTCATTGAATACATTAACAATAAATGCATAGGATAGTTTATTATAACAAACAAAAACCCACACAAATTGATATGTGCTCCATGTCTCATCAGTGCAGCCGCCACCTGATATGTGCTCCATGACGCATCAGTGCAGTCGCCACCTGATATAAGCTCCATGACACATCAGTGCAGCCGCCACCTGATATGTGCTCCATGACGCATCAGTGCAGCCGCCGCCTGATATGTGCTCCATGTCTCATCAGTGCAGCCGCCACCTGATATGTGCTCCATGACGCATCAGTGCAGTCGCCACCTGATATAAGCTCCATGATGCATCAGTGCAGCCGCCACCTGATATATGCTCCATGATGCATCAGTGCAGCTGCCACCTGATATGTGCTTCATGACGCATCAGTGCAGCCGCCACCTGATATTATGTGCTCCATGATGCATCAGTGCAGCCGCCACCTGATATGTGCTTCCTGACGCATCAGAGCAGCCGCCACCAGATATGTGCTCCATGACGCATCAGTGCAGTCGTTACCTGATATGTGCTCCATGACGCATCAGTGCAGTCGTTACCTGATATGTGCTCCATGACGCATCAGTGCAGCCGCCACCTGATATGTGCTCCATGACGCATTAGTGCAGCCACCACCTGATATGTGCTCCATGGCGCATCAGTGCAGCCACCACCTGATATGTGCTCCATGACACATCAGTACAACTGACACCTGATATGTGCACCATGGCGCATCAGTGCAGCCACCACCTGATGTGTGCTCCATGACGCATCAGTACAACTGACACCTGATATGTGCACCATATCACATCAGTGCAACCGCCACCTGATCGGTGCTCCATAGCGCATCAGTGCAACTGCCACCTGATATGTGCACCATATCACATCAGTGCAACTGCCACCTGATAGGTGCTCCATAACGCATCAGTGCAACTGCCACCTGATATGTGCTCCATGCTGCATCATCAGTGCAGCCACCTGATATGTGGGCCATGTTGCAACACCAGTGCAGCCTCCACCACTGGCATCCTACATCAATAACAGCAGATGTGCATGATGGAGGAATCACTGGAGAGAGTTTACAGAGTATAGAGGATGCAAAGTCATCAGCAGAGGATAACTGCATGAGAATTTCCCTCTTCCCAGAGCAGTAAGCGACAAGAGTGTAGATGATGCTGAGAAGTATAGGACAACTTAAAGACAAGGGAATTGGTGATGGTATTGTGGGCAGGGAATTTTTCATGTTATCAAGCATCATAAATGTTAGTGTTAAATAGTGAACAGTGTGTGCCACTAAACTGGCAGGTCCTGCTTTACAGATTACCCTAAGTGGCAGCATTTTAAAATGTATGTAAATGTCTTTATTGGAGCGTCCAGTGTTACACCTCTGCTTGTCTGCACAAGACAGGACTAAGCAACATGTCATGCCAACATGGGTCATGTAGTTGCATAACAGCGGCAGGGTGTTTAACAATGTATTAAGACTAAGGGGCGTATGTATTAAAGCTTTGAGAGAGATAATGTACCAGCCAATCAGCTCCTAACTACCATGTTACAGGCTGGGTTATCTTTCTCTCCAAGCTTTGATACATATGCCCCTGCTGCAGCCCTTAGAAGCTTAGGACACAAACAAACAAATTCCACTATTTTGCTTAGTGCAGATTTATTCCTTTGAATCCAGCTGCAGTTCTTTGTAACCATAGATACTTTTTATGAATAGGATAGAAAAAAATTACATCCACATTTATAAACATTTGTAAGGTTAATTATTTGGTGTGGTGGTAAATAAGTGTTGGTGTTACATTACATGTTCATCTTGGCTAAAACACATGTAATACATGGGGGGGTATCACGAAAATTGTTCAGGCGTGAAAAATGGGTGGTTGTCACATTTATTTCACAAGATTTTTCCAATTAGCCCCTGTTTTTTTCCACCCCAAAAAAAAAATCCTTTTTCATGTGAAAATACTTAGGATCCACAAAAAGGCACAGACCAATGTACTGTCACACCCGCTATTGCCAAACAAAATGGAGTGTGCTAATTAGTGATGAGCGGATTCGGTTTTACTCGGTTTTACTCGGTTCTCAAAACAGAATCTTATTGGCTATCCAAAACACGTGACATCAGTGAGCCAATAAGATTCGGTTTTGAGAACCGAGTAAAACCGAATCCGCTCATCACTAGTGGTGATTAGCCACGGTAAATTACTGCTGCTAATGGGACATCGGCCATAGTGTTATATTCACAAATCAATATTTGAGTGAAGTTTTAGGAAAATATAAGAGCAACGCAACAACAAATTAAAGATTAGCAGATAGCTAGCCAAGCATATATACAGCAATTCCATGTGTATGCTTATTAAAATTAAAAATGCTAGAAAAGTCAATCCCATGAAAAAAGCTTGCGCTTAGTTTTGTGTTACCCATCAAATTGTTACTGTAAAACAATACATGGTGGTGATTTGTTTCCTTATTTGTGAAAATATTAATATTTAATAAAATATATTTTAAACAATTTGCTAAAATTATGAATCTGAAGCCAAAGCTTATCTGGCTAACCATGTAACTATGGTGGCCGATCCCGGGATTTAGGCCCAAAAATGGGCGGGATTCAATCCCGGGATTGGACGGTCCAATCCCGGGGATTGAAGGATCAGCGTTGAGCGTCAACAGGACGCTCAAACACTGCCCGGCTTCCTGCTTCCGGGTCCCCAGCGCAGCGTGAGAGGTCACAGGCTGGTCCCCTCACGCCCGCCCCCGGTATATGGTGAGTTATATGTGCGGAGTGGGCGGGGTGGGGCAGCCACATAGGTAAAAGCCTATCCCGGGAATCCCGGGATTGCCCATTTTTCAAGCCCGATACCCAGGATTGAAAAAATGGCCCGGGATTGTCTTCCCTACATGTAACTCAGGAAACACTCTAGCTTTAAAGAAGTTAATTTGAAATAAGTAGTCCATGGGTACAATTGTGGATCATACACGCTTGTGAGGCCAAACTGGACATAGGGGGGGGGGGGGGATTCGCTGCTGTGCGTTTTCGCACATTGGGCGATCATTGATAGGCTGTGCATGCGTATGCAGCGCAATACGCACGCGCATCGGCAAACAACAGGCATCACTGGTCAGCGACATGCTGGTGTGAAAAATGCAATCGCACAGCCATTCACATGCCGATTGACAGGAAGAGGCCGTTTGTGGGTGATAACGGACCATTTTCTGGGAGTGTCAGGGAAAACGCAGGCATTCCCAAGCGTTTTCAGGGAGGGTATGTGATGTCAGCTCCGGATCCGATCAACCTGTTCTCATCGCACTGTTGGAGTAAGTCCTAGGTGCGCACAGTAGAAAATTAATTCAATGGTCAGTGAGGTGCGAACAGATTTGCCGCTGTCCGCGGACTGAGAGATTTTTAGTAGCTTGGCGTACACAAGCGATCGCACACATGCACGGCGAATATACACTCCCCTTGGGCGGTGCAGCAATTTTAGCAACCCAGCAATCAGGTCTGAATCGCCCCCATAGTTGCGGCCACTCAGTGCTATGATGGGGCCAATTCAGAGTTTGGGGCAAAGTAAAAAACATTTTTAAAAAAGGAGCTAATTTGCAACTTTGCAAAACTATGATGCACGACAGGTGGGGCTGATTCAGAATGTGTACAGAGAAGAGTTAAAAAGGGTGTTTCTTGGCTGAACTTAGTGTTTACGCTTTTCTGGTGTGATTCTCAATACTGTAGGCTTATTTTGAAAAGATTTAGAATACAATAGGGTCCACACAATGCACTTATGTATGGTTCATGTTTTCCAATAATTGCCGTTTGCTGAAATCCAGAATACAGATTGTAGGAAACCCTACAGCACAGTCGACTATTGTGTGGAATAATGCCATTTACAATTTTACAATTAAACTATTCCCAGTGAAAGTTTATTATCTGAAATGTTTTGGGTGGTTTATCTCTAACAAGTAGTTTATGAGGATCATTTACTGCAAACATTTTCCACTACTGCATCATGGGGTTTTCTACCGCTGAGCATTTAGTAGTGCCTAGTCTTGTACACATTGTTTACTGTAGGATTACGAAAGCTTTGGTAATTATATGTGTGAACACGTGACATCACCTCAGAAACACTCGGCTCTGCCGCTGCCTGTGAAGAATGCAGGAGTCACATAAGGACACCCAGAGCACGGGCTGAGTCTGTGCTGTAGCTCAGCTTACAGGAACCAAGTAGTGATTTGACAATTTGTTTTCAGCTTGCAGGGTACAACACGCCTATTCAAAACAGGTTTATTACATGCTGATTACTTAACAACTCTGGGTATGCGAGCAGAACACTATATTCACACATTAACACATGACAGTGGTTATAAAAAAAATGAAGAATCAAAAAGATAATGGTCATGATAAATCTTTCAGCTGAACACTGCAAACCTTCCAAATGCTCTTCCCATGAATGAGTAGTTATGTACTGTATATACAGTATATATATCATCACATATATATATAGGCAGGGATATATACTGCAGAGGGTGTCTGCCTTTTATGTTTATTAAGTCCTATACATACATAAATAGGTACACACACCCTACCTAATATTACTCTGCAACATTCGTAGGAGGAGAATCTTTAGCATGCAGGGCAGGTGGAGAGGTTGTCAAATATTAAAGAGAGTGAACTATATATAGTCAGGTCCACAAATATTTGGACACTGACACCATTTCCATAATTTGGATCTGTACTCCACAACAATGGATTTGAAGTTGAACAACAGAGATACAATTGAAGTGCAGACTTTCAGCTTTAATTCAAGGAGTTGAACCAAAATATTGCATGAAACATTTAGGAATTACAAATCATTTTTATTCACAGTCCTCTACTGTCAGCGGCACAAATTAACAGATTCATGGGTTTAGCTATAGTACAGTGGGTGCAAGGGGTGCCTGGACCCAGCTTATATCATTGTCAACCAAGTTCCCGAAAATTCATACTAAGAAACTGGGTCCAGCCCATTGCTGGGCCTAAAAAGGGGGACTCGTCAGTGGTGATCTCTGTCTCTTCCCCCTCAGCTCAGCTCCACACTGATATGATCCATCTCCCACAATCCTGTTGCAAGCTCACACACACTGCTGCGCTTATCTGTATGCACAGCACGGTCAGAGAGTACGCTTTTCCTTATTTACAGCCTTTGGCTGGGCATACATGCTACAATTATCTGGCCAATCTGCCCTTTATTGGCGGAATGTTTAGTGTATGTGCATGATCGATCCGAAATTATCAGTTGGCACTGTGTGGTACAATGTGTACTGGCAGCACTATAATGTAGCATACTGTGAACTGGGAGAATATAATATGGCATAATATGAACTGGTGGCACCGTGTGGTATAATGTGAACCAGGGCATAAAATGAACTAAGGCACTACTGCTGTATGGTATATAAAATTATCTACCACTGTGGAGAGAGTCTAGAAGTATTGGGGAGGGTCATCTCAAAATGTTGCTGTGGGGCCCACAAAGTTCTGGCTATGCTCTGAACATAATCATAAATAAAATGCTCATTTTTGATACTTTGTCAAGAATCCTTTGCAGGCAATGACTGCCTGAAGTCAGGAACCCATAGCATCACCAAATGCTGGGTTTCTTCCTTTGTTATGCTTTTCAGGACCTTTACTGCTGTATTCAGTTGTTGTTAGTTCATGGGTCTTTCGGCCTTTAGTTTTGTCTTTAGCAAATGAAATGCATACTTCGATCGAGTTGAGATCTGGTGTTTGACTCACCCATTGCAGGATATTCCACTTATTTGCCTTAAAAATCTACTGGGTTACTTTCGCGGTATGTTTTGGTGCATTGTCCATCTACACTGTGAAGCGCCATCCAATCAACTTTGCTCGATTTTGCTGTATCTGAGCAGAAAGTATCTCCCTATATACATCATATGTCAGACGTGTGATCCAGTGCTAAAGGAAGCCATGCATTCCTATGCAATCACACTGCCTACACTGTGTTTTGGATGATGTTATATACTTTGGATCAGGAGCCATTCCAAGTCGTCTCCATAATCCTGGAACTATTCCAAGTCATCTCTTACCATCATTCTGGTTCAGGTTGATGTTAGTTTCATCTGTCCAAAAAAAGCTGTTCCAGAACTGGGCTGGCTTTTCTAGGTGTTTTTTTACAAGTTTACACTGGCCTTTCTATTCTTGAGACTTATGAATATTTGCACCTTCTGGTGAACCCACTGCATTTGCGCTCTTCTCTATATGGTACTGTCAAAGTCAGAAAAATATCACGCTACACACTGCCATATATGCACCTCATGCGAGTGCCTGCTGCGTGTGCATGAGCCCTCCCGTGCGTGCGCATACTCTCAGTTGCGTGCACCCGCAGGCGCACGGTATGCGCATTTACGGTAGAGTTTATGTGCGTCTAGCGGGCGACTCAATCGTAACATATTTTGGTCATATAATGTATTTTGTAGATTATGGTCCCTTTGATAGAATCTGAAAGTTTAGTTAATATAGCATGTTCAGGGACAAAGAGATTCCTCTTTGTTTGATACGAAGGGTCAGACAGGGGTTACACAGTGGTGTTTAGTATCCATCGGAAGAAAATATAATTAGCAATATTCCGGTGTTGGTTTGAAGCGGATTACTCGCTCGTGCGTATAGTTATGGACATAAGAAGTTTATGGACATTTACTATATTTGCACTTTATTACCCATGCGGCGGGAAACCCAGTTTCCCTCCCACCTGAGCAGTTTGAAATAGTCACAGCCCACCTGTATGAACCAACCTATGACCTTTTGTTATAATAGAGACGAGTTCCTGTGTCCAATGAACAATAAGAATGTAGGGACCATTGTACTGTACTGTGTGTAAGTGTATATAAAGACAAGCCGATCTGGGCCAGCTCTCTACTCTCTTCAACGGTTCTCATGGCTGATAATCGGGCGCTGGATATCCAGAAAGGCGCTCGCGATTGTTTCCCCTGGTGCGTAAGTTCTCTGCAACCATATTGTCTCTTATTTAATGTTATAAGCCATTCTCTCTCTCCTTCCCCTCCTTTAAATGTAATTGTATCTTTATTGTATTTTATGTGTAGTTATCCGGTTAGGTATTTTATGTTATCTTGGTAGTGTATAACTTGTATTGTATTATTCTTTTTGCGATTGAACGTTCATTCATTTCCTTAAAAGGCGTTAGACCCTTAGACCGGTATTTGAGTGTTTATTATATTGCTAGGGGGTTCTCAGAGCGTAAGAATCGCTCATACAGCTTTCTAACTAACAAGGTTACACTGTGTTGCATTTACACCTTATCACTGCACTAGGGTTTACAGTATAAGTACATTGTTTATGGTATTGTTTTAAAGGTTTAACTCTGTGAGCGTCAGCGCCGCTTGTGATCTCCTCGTGGTCTCGAGCGTCCGCTACGCTGATAGCGTATCATTACGTTAGTCGGCAGCCTATAGCGTGCTTGCCTTTACGCTCTAAGCCGTGAGCGAACGTGACGCTCGTGCGTCTCGTCCACGGCTAAGCGTTCGTTACGCTACGTGCGTACTCATATGGTATTCCATACGCCAATTGCGTACTGTGTTCTTTAACCTTTTAGAGTGTTTTATACAAGGTATAGAATAGGCATTGTCAATTGGGGACTCGCCCGCTCTTCACATATCTGCACTAGGTAATTCCAGCAGACATTATCGTTCAGCAAAAGGCGGGAGGTAATATTCCTCGTAGTGCTGACCAGATAAGCGTCTGCTTCGCTTAGTAAGGAGTGCTGAAGGAATCCGGAACAAAAAGGTAGGAACAGTACGTTATTGTCTTTTAAAACCTGTTTAGTTTCTGTTTTGCGAACGTAAGCAATAAGCATACACATTTGTATTTCTTGTTTAGTATTGTTTTCGTGCCTCATTCTCCTGATTGCCACATGTGTTGAGACATTTGTTGTTATTAATAGTTAAAAGTAATATTTAAGGGAATAATTGTAAAAGGCACGCACACAATCTCGCCTAGAATACAAGGGAGATTTGAGTGGTGGTCAGTGAAGGATTACTGTTAAAGATCATTCACATTGATAAACGTGTAGTGTGTAACTGTGGACGTACTTGGTCTGTGTACACGTGTCCTTACAAGGGCAGGGCATACGCAGCAAGGGTCGACGCACGGAGCGTGTATTACGCAACGGAGCGTACGGATACGCCCACATGATACAAACCGCACGATAGTATTGTTTAGTAAGCGATAAGGAAATAACGCGAAAAATAACACAAATTTATCTCAAATACAAAAGTTTAAAAGTTAAAAGAAAAAGACTTTCTCTGTTGCAATTCTTCTGGGTTAGACTATTACTGAATGAAAGGATTTCTGCGCAGAAATAAAAATTAAAGTGTACATGTGGTAAGAGTGTGTGTATACATAAGATTTCTCTTTTATTACGGAAGTGGGAACCATAGGCCAGTAGAAAGAGATACACCAGCGAGAGTGATATCATGGGGTGGCTTGGGAGGCGTCCCTTGTTAGACTCGACACATTTATGAGCAGTAGAGTCTGCTGTACATAACAGACCAGGAGGTCACAGAACAGGAGGTTCAGGTACAGCAGACTAGAAGTAGAGAAGCACAACCGAAGAGGGTTGGTGCTAGACCCATATAGGCCAAAGAAGCTCATTGCTGAAGGAATTCGCAGCCGAAATTTTCGATTCCACTGATCGTTCCGCACATAAGATTAGTTGCTTATGTGCAGATACGATTGTACCGCATGTGATTGTGTGCATTAGCGTGTCTTAAATTCAAAAGAACGCTACTTGCACATTGTTAACGTGATTTGTGTAATTTTTTTATTTTAAGGGAAGTAGCCTGATCACTCAGGGACATTCCAGCGACTGATACTTGCTGGGGAGGGTAAGACACTCCCACACGCCCGAGCAAGTAGACGTACTTAGGTGCCCTAGGCTGGGTACGGAACCTCTGGGAACTTTGGTCGCCGTATTGGCCAGCGTGGACGGGAGTTAAGTGGGCGGACTTCGGAGCAAAACCCCCACCGCAGCCTTACCCCGGACATTTTGGTTTTCTGTGAGGGTTGCCGGAGACCATGATTGGAAGTCAGAGGTAGTGAAAGCAACGCCTGCAGAGATGGGGGCCACTTGTTCAGGTAAGGGGCGATCAACCCAGGTTCAGGTTGATTTGGTAAACCGACCAATCGGGTCGGCAAGGTATATCATGTGTGAGAAATATGGTCATCACACAGAAATGTTGTGCAATGAATGGGAGAGGATGACTGTGCATGACAGGGAAAAGTTTCCCCGGGTAGGTAGTTTTAACCCAGAAGTGTTACAGAATTTAAGGAGAAGAGTTTGTCTGATTAAGTCTTCAAAAAGGCGTATTAGACATTATGATTATTTAACATTGTGGCAACAGGAAGGTGAAATACAAAGGGGGTTGGCGCAAGCCACTGGATCTAACCCTATCAGGAAACTGATAGCCACTGCTCCCCCACCACCATACATACCTGGAGAGAAATTGGTTGCAGAGAATGGCACTCAGGGTCATGTTAAATGTGTAGAAGTTAAGGATAATGTAACCAAAGTAATTAATGCTAAGACTAATCCGTGCAAGTTGTACCCTGTTTTGAACTTTCCCCAGGACTGTGACCAAGAGGATGAGCCCACAACAATATCAGCACTCTCCCTAGCAGCCACCATATCAGAAACAGCAGTAGGCACGACTCAACCCGTAAGATTAGTATCAAAGGCCCCTAGCGGAGGGACAGGTGAGGTTGTATCGACTGGTAAGTACGGCACCATACACTATGCTGAAACCATTTCACCACATGTTGTAGAATCTACTCAGAATGATGTTATTGGACTTAATCCTGTTAGGGTAATAGCAGTGCCAAATGGGAAAACTGAAGCTTCAGGAGCAACTCCTGTCAGGAACATCGCCATGCACTGTCCCTTTTCCCGAACGGAATTAAGGTCAATGATGTCTGAATTCCCTGATCCTAGGAAAGAGTTGCATGTCAAAAGTATATTAGGGAACTAGGAAATTCTGCAGAGCCAAATAACAAAGATTGGAGGACAGTTTTGAGGGCATGTTTACCCCCCAGTGTTGATTCGTTAAAGTTTATCGCTGATTGCAAGTTAGATGAGGAAGTACCACTAACAGACGAGTATAATCAGGATAATGTAAAGAGAATCAACTTACAGTTAGGGGTATATTTTCCTTCAGTAGTAAAGTGGAATAAAATCTTTACAATAAAACAAAAAGAAGGTGAATCCACACCAGAGTATTTTCACCGGGCTCTGCAGGATATGGCTAGGTACACTGGTATAGATGACATTAAAACAAATGTACACCACAGGGAAGTAGCTGTTTCAGTATTAATGGGCGGTCTAAAAGAGGTTTTAAGGAATAGAATACAAACCACTAGGCCTGATTGGAGAGGTATGTCGGTGGATGCATTGGGAGAGGCTGCTGCTGGGCATGATCGGAATATCATCAGACACAGGGAGTCACAGAGTGATAAGTTAATGGCTGTGAGCATACAGGCCCTCACTACCCGGCCACCTCAGCCCAGAACTGTGACCCCTGTGAGTAAGTCAAGAGGTATAAAATGTTTTAGTTGTCATAGAGAGGGACACATGTCACGTGATTGTAAAGCAAGACAAATACAAAATTCATATCAACCCTATAGACAACGACCTGATACGAGACATTGGGATCAAGGACCGAAGGGGCGGAGCTATGAGCCACATGCAGGGGAAACAAAAAGGTATCCCCCAAGAAGAGACTGGCAAATCTCTGATAGTTCCCATCTACCCCCACCACAAGTAATTGCTGCCAGCGCGATTCAGGGAGGTCACCATACCCAATAGGGGTGTGGCCACACCTGTAATCTGCAGCCAGTGAAATTGATTGCAAGTCTTGGAAGTGAACCCGAGATCACAATTGATGTAGCTGGTAAATCATTAAATTTCCTTGTAGATACGGTAGCGCGATCCCTCCCCACATGCTTGCGAAGTGTTGCAGCGATAGCATTGCTAGTTACAAAAAGCGAAGATGTAGTGCTAGGACACAACCTCACAATCCATACACCGCATGCAGTGTCAGCCTTGCTGAATTCTGCCCAAACCAGGCACGTCTCATCAGCGCGGTTTACAAGATGGGAATTGGCATTAATGGCCCCCGTAAACATCACCATAAAGAGATGCAGTGCATTAAATCCTGCAACATATCTCCCAGGTGTGCCTGGACAGGCACAAAGGGTGGAGGATGAGAGTGATGGGGAAGGAGGATTTAATACAGGAGATGACATGCATGATTGTATGGAGTATTTGACCCAAAATTTCACGGCAAGGCCTGGCATCAGTGACAACCCACTGGAAGATGTAGATCTTACTTTCTACACTGACGGTAGTTGTCACAGACAGACGGACTCGGGAGACTTGTGTACCGGATACGCAGTCGTAGATGACCAAGGCACCATAGAAGCAGAACCGCTAGGCCCACCTCACACAGCCCAGGTTGCTGAACTGGTTGCCCTGACCAGAGCATGTGAATTGGCTAAGGGCAAGTCAGCCAATATCTACACTGATTCTAGATACGCCTTTGGGGTAGTCCATGATTTCGGAGCCCTATGGCGCCTCAAAAATTTCATGACAGCAGCTGGTACCCCCAGACAGACAGACACCACACAACTGATGGTATTTAATACCGTCAACACACAGAAATTGTGTGAAATGCAAAATTTGTGTTCCACACAGGAAAAGGCAGTTTGGAGGGCAAAGGGATATGGCCAGGAGTCCTCAGGACTCTGGACAGATGGACAGGGTAAACCAGTGGCACCCAGAGCATACCTTCCAAGTTTGGCTGAAGCAGCACATGGGCTGACTCATCTAGGCAAGGAAGGGATGTGCAAGTTGGTAAGAGCATATTGGTACGCCCCAGGATTTTCTTCCCATGCGGGAAAGAGAGCAATGTCATGCCTCACCTGCTTGAGGAAGAATATCGGAAAGGCAATACCAACAGAACCATCTCATATCCCACCCACAGGCGGTCCTTTTCAGGTAATTCAGATTGATTTCATACAATTACCCACTTGTCGAAATTTGAAGTATGTACTAGTTTGTATAGATGTGTTTTCAAATTGGGTCGAAGCATTTCCTGCGGCCACAAATACCGCAATGTTTACTGCTAAGAAAATTGTACAGGAATTTGTGTGTAGATACGGTATCCCTAGAATAATTGAAAGTGATAGGGGTACCCATTTTACAGGTGATGTCTTTCAAGGAATGTGTAAGTTGATGGGAATTGATAGTAAGCTGCACACTCCGTACCGCCCCCAGGCGAGTGCGAAAGTAGAAAGAGTGAACAGCACTATTAAAAATAAATTGAGCAAAGTTATGGCAGAAACAGGATTAACATGGCCAGAAGCTTTGCCCCTTGTATTATACAGCATCAGAACCACTCCCAGGTCCCCTCTTAATCTGTCCCCTTTTGAAATTCTGTTTGGTCGACAACCGCATGTCATGATTAACCCTCAGGATGATTTAAAGTGTAACAATGAAGTGACTGTAAAGTATTTGGTTTAGATGAGTAAACAGCTAAAGAATCAGAATGATAATTTGAAGTTAGTGATTCCTGATCTGCCAGATAGTAATTGTCATGACATTGAACCTGGGGATTATGTAATGATACGGAATTTTCTACGCTCAGGTTGCCTTATTGACAGATGGGAAGGACCATACCAAGTCTTATTGATTAGCACGACAGCATTGAAGGTTGCCGAGAGAGAGACTTGGGTTCATTCATCCCATTGTAAGAAGGTTGCTGATCCAGAGAGGTCCCGTGATAAGGAACAGATGGTAGAGGAAGTTGTATCACTGGAGTGTCTGTTTCAAGAGGACTGAGACGGCACCTGAGCATTGAGAATAATAAGATCGGAGGCAGTTGTCGATTCCCTGTTCCCTTTTATTGTTTTTCTCCACTTCCCATCCCATCTCCCTCAATTGTTTCTTTCCCCCTTCTCATTCTTCTCCATTTCCTCCTATAAGATGGACTTGCCCCAAGAGACTGTGATCCGGATTTTCCTGTTGACCATGATGTTGACCAGAGCAGTCTGTTCCGGCGAGAGTACCATGGAGGTCGAGAGAGGTTCTGGAATGGGTTCTGATGACAGAGATGGAGGCGTAGATTTCCAAGAACAACATAATCACAGAGTAAAGGCGAGTATCAGAAAACGATCTGGTAGCATTGACAATAGAAGAAATTGTGAAGGATTGTTAGCTGAAGAGAACTGTATCTGTAGACTCTGTGACAGTGTAGTTGAGGATGGGTGTATCAAGAAATGCCAATCCAGTTTTAATATCCACATGGACCGGCATCCATTGAGTGACTATCACTCCTTAGTGGGTAAAGTGTTAAATCAGACAGATTGTTGGGTATGCTCTCAAGTACCTCAAGGCCATAGCAAATCAGGATTAGTGCCCTTCCCTTTAACTATAGGGGAGGTACTTGAGCTAAGTGGTGGGAGGCCGGTGGACAGGAGGTTTAATATCTCCAGTCCTCCTAGTTTGAAGCTCCACCAATGTCATGTGGATAGATCCCTAGTATGTTTTAACATTTCCAATCCCCGAAAGCCGGGAAATTGGGAAGTGTCATGGAATAACCAAACCATGACCTTTTCATACAGAGCCGATAGAATGCCTACAGATACAGAACTTATACGCCACATAGCCGGTAGCGGAAAATATTTCCGATATAGGTATACCCTAGGAAGTAGGACCATGAGAGTTGGAGAGGTATCACCAGGATACTGTGCACATATCGTACAAACTGATACGTGTACTAAACAGATGGGAGAATTAGGGTTAGGAGATTTCATATGGAAAGTGTGTAATATGGTAATGTCCTACTCCGTCCCATATGTTCTCCCCGATGATGCATATTTCATATGCGGGAGGAAGGCGTATAAGTGGCTTGCCCCAAACTCAGAAGGGTTATGTTATATTGGAAAAGTACTGCCTGAAGTAATGACCGTATCCCACACTAAAATGAAGGATATTCACCGCAGTGCCAAAGCTCCTTATACTCACACTCATTACGAGCACATCGTTAAACGGCACCTGATAGAAAGAACAGAGCATCCGGCCTCTGACCTGATCCATGAATCCACCGGGATTCAATTCCTAATCGCGTTAGATATCACTCGTACCGCCAGAGGAGTGATAAATTATAAATATATATCTGCGCTTGCAAATTTATTAGACAATATCACTGAAATGTATGATGACACATTCAGGTATACCGGAAGGGAGCTCCAAGCTTATAAAACAGAACTGGTTCAGCATAGGATGATTCTCAATTATCTCACAGCTGTGACAGGCGGGTATTGTGTTACCCTAGCGACTCAGTATGGAATAAAGTGCTGCACATATATTACAAACAGCACCGAGGACCCGGCCGAGGTCATAGACAAAAAGATGGATGACATTTTGCAATTAAAATGGGAGTTCCGAAGGAAACACAATCTCACCCTTGCCGCTGTGGGTAATGAGCTGACCAGTTGGGTGTCATGGTTGAACCCACGAAATTGGTTCTCTGGTTTAGGAGAATGGACTCAAGGAATTATCATGGATGTAGGGAAATTTATTTTGTGTATTCTGGGTGTCATCATATTGACCGGTCTGATATTTAGATGCGTTCGGGTTTTAACAAAGTGTAAACGTAGCGCCCGAGTGATGAGTTTAAGAAGTGAAGATACTGTAATAACAACGACTGATTTGGTTTATGACCCAACGATAGAGACAATGTTGTGATGAAAATGTGATTCCACTGTCCGTTTCTTTCACCCGTTTCTCCTTTGTTTTCCTCCAAGGTACAAAGACATCCGCTTGGAAGAAGAATTTGACAACCTTTTACACAGACAACTGATGGACTATGCCATAGACCCCCATATCCCTAGTACCTTTAATTTTACGCTAGCCCAACATTTTTTGTAAGTCTATGGACATTGAGAAAGCTTTTTGCTTGCATTGTTGGCAAAAGCCTAAGGAGACTACAGTCAACATGTACATCGAGACAAGACAAGACAAGACACAAGACAAGACCTCAATCGGCAAATGTATATTAAACTCACATAGTTTATCACTGCATTTACCATAATTGCTTCTTATCTTCATCTCTACAACCTTCAGGTAATGACACACATAGTCGATAGGGAATATAGGCACAGATATCAGCACTCACATATCCCCCTATTCATGTATCATCAACTAAAATGTGCTCCCCCATTTTGTTGCAACCAAAAGCCGAAAAGAGCTCGGTAAAGTTTGACAGCCCATCCACAGACCCTTAATACGGGATAAGAAGGAATTCAAATGTATACTTCGCAATACCTCGAAGCTTGATTTAAAACACGTACGGCACGATGATACATGACCCCCCAAACATGGATTCATACACACATGCTTCTGCTATCTCACTAGGTCATACCGTTTTCCCACCTTCTCCTCTTCTCCCCTACCCAATCATAGAAATGTATTATACATGACAAATATTTTTCTCTTTTGAACTGTTTTAGGGAGTGGCAGTTATTGGTGACTGCCAAAGGGTGGACTGTCAAAGTCAGAAAAATATCACGCTACACACTGCCATATATGCACCTCATGCGAGTGCCTGCTGCGTGTGCATGAGCCCTCCCGTGCGTGCGCATACTCTCAGTTGCGTGCACCCGCAGGCGCACGGTATGCGCATTTACGGTAGAGTTTATGTGCGTCTAGCGGGCGACTCAATCGTAACATATTTTAGTCATATAATGTATTTTGTAGATTATGGTCCCTTTGATAGAATCTGAAAGTTTAGTTAATATAGCATGTTCAGGGACAAAGAGATTCCTCTTTGTTTGATACGAAGGGTCAGACAGGGGTTACACAGTGGTGTTTAGTATCCATCGGAAGAGAATATAATTAGCAATATTCCGGTGTTGGTTTGAAGCGGATTACTCGCTCGTGCGTATAGTTACGGACATAACAAGTTTATGGACATTTACTATATTTGCACTTTATTACCCATGCGGCGGGAAACCCAGTTTCCCTCCCACCTGAGCAGTTTGAAATAGTCACAGCCCACCTGTATGAACCAACCTATGACCTTTTGTTATAATACAGAGACGAGTTCCTGTGTCCAATGAACAATAAGAATGTAGGGACCATTGTACTGTACTGTGTGTAAGTGTATATAAAGACAAGCCGATCTGGGCCAGCTCTCTACTCTCTTCAACGGTTCTCATTGCTGATAATCGGGAGCTGGATATCCAGAAAGGCGCTCGCGATTGTTTCCCCTGGTGCGTAAGTTCTCTGCAACCATATTGTCTCTTATTTAATGTTATAAGCCATTCTCTCTCTCCTTCCCCTCCTTTAAATGTAATTGTATCTTTATTGTATTTTATGTGTAGTTATCCGGTTAGGTATTTTATGTTATCTTGGTAGTGTATAACTTGTATTGTATTATTCTTTTTGCGATTGAACGTTCATTCATTTCCTTAAAAGGCGTTAGACCCTTAGACCGGTATTTGAGTGTTTATTATATTGCTAGGGGGTTCTCAGAGCGTAAGAATCGCTCATACAGCTTTCTAACTAACAAGGTTACACTGTGTTGCATTTACACCTTATCACTGCACTAGGGTTTACAGTATAAGTACATTGTTTATGGTATTGTTTTAAAGGTTTAACTCTGTGAGCGTCAGCGCCGCTTGTGATCTCCTCGTGGTCTCGAGCGTCCGCTACGCTGATAGCGTATCATTACATTAGTCGGCAGCCTATAGCGTGCTTGCCTTTACGCTCTAAGCCGTGAGCGAACGTGACGCTCGTGCGTCTCGTCCACGGCTAAGCGTTCGTTACGCTACGTGCGTACTCATACGGTATTCCATACGCCAATTGCGCACTGTGTTCTTTAACCTTTTAGAGTGTTTTATACAAGGTATAGAATAGGCATTGTCAGTACACATGGATAATGATATGCCTACCTCCTGGAGTGTTCTACACTTGGTAGGAGGGGATGGAGTGGTCTTTCTTTTCCATGGAAAGGAACCTGTGATCCTCCAGGCCCGTGTGTGTTGCTGAGCTCACCAGTGCATTCTTTGTTTTCTCTCCGAAGGTTTACGCTCTCTCTAATAGATTGTTTTTGCAGCCTAAGGATGGCCTCTTTCACTTGCATGTTGTGGGTTCAGAGCAACAGCTTACAAATGCAGCACTTGGAATCCACTCCAAAACCTTTGCCTGCTTAATTGATAAAGACATAATGTAGAAACAGCCCACACCTGTCCATGAAACAGTTCAGTCAACTGTCCAATTACAGAGGGCTACATATTAAACAGATGTAATTCCTAAACCCTTACTCCAATCCGGATGTGAATACCCACAAATTAAAGCTGATAGTCTGCAGTTTAAAACCATATTCATTCTAGAACTGTAATACCACTTTCACATCGCAATGCCGGGTTACACCCAGGAATTGGAAACGGGTCCTTTCCGGGTGCTACCCGGTATTGGACCCTTCACAATGCTTCCCGACCCGGCAATATGTCATGCCGGGTTGCCAGCGAGGGGCGGGGGCGGAGGCAGCGCTGGGAGATGAGATCATCTCTGCGCCTCCTCTCCCCTAATTCAGTGAACGGGTCCCGGGTCGCATCGACCCAGCAACCCGTTCACACTACACCTGACCCGGTATTTAACCCAGGAATAACCCTTCTTTATTCCCGGGATGAATTACCGGGTCAGGCGACCCGGGATTCTTCACTAACCCCTTTCACACTGCACAGTGACCCGCGTTTACCTAGCAATATGCCGGGTCAATACCGGGTTATTTGTGCGGTGAGAAAGGGGTATAACGTGAATATGTTTGGGAAAACAGCTAAAATAACAAAAATTGTGTCAGTGTCCAAATACATGTGGACTAATTATATTCCAGATAAAAGTAACGGCATCTTTAATCATATGTACTAGAGTGATAAATCTCTGATCAACTATCCTCACTCATAAGTAAAATGTTTAGAGAAATACACTGAGGGAAACTAAATCATAACATGTTCTACAAAACATAATGAAAAAAACAGAGAGGCTCTGGCGAACATCAGGAATGCTTACTCAGTCACAACCAACAACACATTACAATACACAGATTAAGTTATTTACTAAATTCCCCTTAAGGAGAAGCCCTGCAATGCAATTAGAACAGTAATCTCATGCATTAAACCGCTGGCTTATTTTATCTTAAAATGGTGTTGCATCTATAATTTGACATTTGTTTTGTTTTCACTCTTAAAATTCCAGCACATAAATATTGGAAGGACTTGTGCAGAAGACTGGCCTCAACTCCGAATTTTACAGGGTCTCTGGTGGAGGAGAGAAAACCCTGATCTTGTTGCAGTTCTGTGCCTGTAGGCTGCAACCTACACCAGACAGATCATATATAACACAAGCCACTGTCTGATGTATTTGTAATTGGTCCCATAAAATCAGTAGGAACAAACCTCACACATGAAATTATATTCTCAGTGTGTTACTACGACAAGTGTCTTATTACTGGGGGAAACTTGACACGCAATAGTTTTTAGGTTTGTGATTGTTCATACTGAACACTAAAATGTAATGAACTGGAGAGCAGACATCTGTATGTCTCTGTACAGTTTAATGCTATCGAAGCACACATCTCATCTGTCACCAGCTAATGTCTTACGGTCATCTCAAGACTGTTAAGCCAGCAGTGAAGAGGCTTCATTTTCAAACAAGGAGTTTTTATAATGATATGAATAACTGTGTATACTAGATCAAGTCCTTATATCTGAGGGGGGCGATGCTCTCGGAGTCACTTTCCTAAGGGTAAAACTTTGGGAAATACAAGATTAAAAACCTCATTCCCATCTGCAGAGATTCTGCATTCCCTCCAGACGTGTGACAGAGCCACTCTGGGAAAAGACAAGAGGACTTGACTCTCCACTCTGCCAGGAGGCACTATAGCAGAGCTGACATTTTGTCTTGGCAGTGTGCAATTGAAGGTGCAGGCCTCTAAATAGACAGTCAGACTTTGTTAATACAAACAACTTCAAAGGCTTAACTGTTATTACTCTTGACATCGGACTTAAAATTACCAAGTCAGTATTCTCACTGTCACTGCTACACATATACAGATGTCTGGGTTTCACAGAGAAGCACAAAAGATTAACAAGCCCCACAGCCGATATTCATTATTGCCAATGGCCACTAAATTCTATGGACAGTTTGCAGTTTTCTCCCCAGAAATATAAGTCCCTTTCTTGGCTTACAGGAAAAGCCCACTTTGGCAACTTCCTTTAAAAGGACCAAGGGGGAGATGCATGAAAGGCAAAGCTTCTAAGCAGGACAAGTGGGGATGTTTCCCATAGTAACCAAGTAGCTTCTAGCTATCATTTATTGAGTACTTTCTATAAAATAATAGGTAGAATCTGATTATGGTAGGTAGACTCAGTTGTTTATTGGATATACTCTAATAGTGTGTAGATATCACTTATGATTAATGCAGCGTATTCACCTTTGAGGAACTCAGTGTCAGACCTACTGCTGGGATACATTCCGGAGCTTGTACAGCTTATACAGCGGTGTGCTTGCGAAGAGTAGCGGGATTCATGGTGCCCATGGTGGGGGCTTCTGCAGACAAAAGCCTGCATACATCCACTCCATGAACAGAATTCTTAAGTTGCTCCCTTATGGGCAATGGCATATCTATAATGGTACTAGGTTAGTCACAGGGGTGGGGGGCTGATATGTGCCATCCTCCTTGCACCGTACAAGATCTGTCCAGACGGCAACTGGTACCATCTGCCCTCTTCTTCTGTAACATGACCCAAGCAAAAGTACTTGCACATGGCCCCCTCATTGATTAAAATGAGCCTTGGGGTGATTTAATCTGCCATTTTGTAGCAAAGCAGATGATCACAAAATGTCCACATTTTATTGGTCGAAATAAGAAAAGGAAGTGCGTTGTGCTGTATGTGTTGTGATTTATTCCAGTAAATGCAGAACCCTAACATCACCTAGTTAGTATGAATTAGCAGCAGTTGGATGTTATTGTATGTATTGTATATTTCTATTGTCAACACTCTTTCAGATTAAATGTGCAGCTTCAACATTACACCTCAACCATGTCAACAATGAGAGGCCTTGATTGACTATCACTTTTCATGATGGAGATAAACCTCTGTAGGGCAGACAAATATTTTAAAGCATCATTTTTTATATTTGCATTGACCGTTTTTGTTGCTGTAAGCCAGGAAGGCTTTTCATTTGTTATCTAAGCTGTAGGGCTCTATGTCCACCTTTGCCATTTAGAAAGAGGAAAGAAAAGAAAAATCAATGATGTATCAGCAGCCAGGATGTAGTCTGCAAAATTCAGGTTTCAAAAGTTTAGATGCAGCTGCATTAACCAGTACAAACAACACAATAAACAAACACAAACACTATTTTTGGGCCATTTTGTGTACTTTTTCCATGTTAGATAAAGCAAGCAGACTAATGTGTTAACAAGGTATAAATGAGGCTGTAAAAGTGCCAAATTAACTTCGGCACAGGGGAAAACTGGTTATTAATGCTACCACAACGCATGACTGATCAGCTCTGTGGAGTCAGCATAAAATGTTTTTGTTTTGTTTTATTTTACACATTTGTATACAGTATTTTTACAATTCTTCCTAAAATATGTAAAAGTTTCTTTAAGACAAAGCACGACCTAAAATATTAACATTAGGGGCCGGATTTAATGAAGCCCAAGAGGTGTGAGATGCCGGCCAATCTCGGACATTTTTTTTAAAGGGGCAATCACTTACAAGAGAAAACCATGCCTTGCAAGTGATTACCCCTTTAAAAAAATGTCCAAGATCAGCCAGCATCTCGCACCACCGGTGATCTTGGGCATGATTACATCCGGCCCTAAGAGAGAGAGCAAAGGGCATATTCAATTGTGCACTGGTTATTCCTATACAATTGCTGGAGAGAAAATGAGACGCAGTGATTTTTATCGCCGTGAAGATAGATATATGCAGTATTTAGTTCATATTATATTGTTTCAACTTGATGAGTGGCTCTGTATGCACTGTATTTCTTTGTGACAATTGGTTGTAACAATGGTTTCCACGTTTGCCATATGATGTTATTGCATAGATGAGTGATGGTATGTTTTTGTTGTATATGTATATGTTTAGAATGATCTGTCTGGCGGAGGATATATTGTTTACATAGCGGGTAACCTTGGTTACCAGCGTCATGCATTGCATACAGAGCGTTGTTGTGTTTCCATGGTAATCTCCCGGCGCCGGCTGTGGCGGACCCCGTCACTTCCATTTCTGGCAGTTGCTGTGGCGGGGGTGTGGCGGCCGGGTCCCGGGTGTGCAGGCGGGAGATGCCGATCACTTGGATTGGTGAGGGTAATGTATTTATTCTGTAATGTTTGTTATGTGTGTTATCCTGATGAAGGGGGAGACCCCGAAACGTTGAACACTAAAGCTTAGTCGCTGCTTTGCACAGTTTGTGGAGACTCCGAGTGCCGCTTCTTTTTGGATGCTGTATACATGGGGGTGCTTACCCCTGTAAGAGGGCACCGGAGCAACTATCATTTTGTCTAGTGCTGGAGTGCCGGATTCGTATCTATGGGTGTGGATATATCAAATAGCAATCGCACACTCAAGAATGGAATATCTAGCTGATAACATGGTCACCAATTGTGACAAAGTAGGGTGAAGCAGATACAAAACAGGAAGACAAAACTGTTCAGGATAGGCCGTGTATAATAATTATTTTTTTAAATAACTGAACATGTCACTGAATAACAGTGAATAAAATAATTTA
Organism: Pseudophryne corroboree; assembly: GCF_028390025.1. Lineage (NCBI taxonomy): Eukaryota > Metazoa > Chordata > Amphibia > Anura > Myobatrachidae > Pseudophryne > Pseudophryne corroboree. The sequence continues at coordinate 639,694,877 of NC_086448.1, forward strand.
CATTTTTCTTTCAAAAATGTGTATGACTGTCAGTTAGGCAGGGAGGCGCTGCTCAGGGAAGCGCTGCTGTAAGTGAGACAGGGAGGTGCTACTCTGCCAGAGAGGTGTTGCTGTCAGCGAGGCGCTGCTCTGTCTACACACACACACACACACACACACACACACACACACACACACACACGTCAATTACAGTCATACACATTTTTTAAATAAAAAAATAAATATATATATATATATATATATATATATATAAAAATATATATATACCCCCCAAATTACAGAAGTCCAAATGACAGTGATACAGTAATACTCCTTTTCCAGTGACGACCCAGGAATTTGCTGGGTCTACCCAGTAAATTTCCAGATCTCAGACCAACCATCGGGAAGCCAGGACCCGGGTGGTTTGCATTTACACTGACCAAAATCCCGGATTGATGCGTGTTCATGAATGCTGCCCAAGGAATAGAGCAAATGAAAAGATAACTGTAAAGCTTTACCTACAGTAGCAATTGCACTATAACACAAGATTCAAAATAAATCATATGTAGTACAGCAACATGAAACATTACATAAGCACAGGACTGATATATTTTATAGAAGGGATAGAAAAATTGTTGCTCTGCACAAGTAAATGGGTTATTCTGAAAGGGTCACCCTAAAAACCAAACTTCATGTTAGAAGAACTGCTTATAAATAGATTCTTGTATTAAGATAATTGAATATTAGATACAGCTATGGTATCAGTTATCCAAATAGGTAAAAAAAAATAAAGAAATATTAGCCTTTTAGACAAACAAATGGTAATAATAACCCACATACACAAAGGGGGATATTCAATTAACCCCCGCGGCTAATTGCCTTTCTGGAGCATTTCAATCAGCTGGGATTACGACAAAAAAACTGCAAAATTGGGGGTTTGTGCGCAAAGAAAACCCATCAATTCCACAGGTTACACAGAATCAGTTAGTTTTTGCATCTGATTCACAAATATTTTGGCATTGGGGAAAAGGCTATTTAATTGAATAGCCTTTCCCCACACAACAGGAATTTTACCAGGCAATTAGTCAATGAATTCCCCCACAAGAGGTTTCTCTTAGAAATGTGGTTACACAATTCAACAAACTGCAAAAAATGGTTGCAATAGCCTAGTATCTCTTGATTTGCTATTTGTGTTATCACCATTTAATTATCAGGTAAAAATAAATAAATACATTTCTGAATGTTGCAAATATTTGATATATCTACTAGAAAACAGTAATTGCAATTAAAACAATATCTGGAAAACATGAACTATTCCTAAAGAACTATTGTAGACTTACCTAGAATCTGGGTATTTTGTTAGGGTTGCCAAACTGCTAGTGTACATGTGTCCACCAACATCAATGTGAACAGGTGCATTGGACTTAGTGAGTTGTGCTGGCGTAGGAATGCCTTGATTGTTCAGAGGTGACGCAGGTGATCTAGTGATCAGAGGTCTTGACATGTTGGGTCTGGTGTCCTACGATAAATACAAAAGCAATATAAATCTGACGCAACGAGGCATGCAAACTCAAAAGGTACAAAGTAAACCCTTAACAATACAGTTCGCAAATAGATCTTTTACTCTGAACGTTCTACTCTAAGCTCTGTAGGTACATTACTGTGACCCCTTACAGAGATTTGGACCTCCCATAACAATTGGCTGGGAATGAAGATGGAAAGCACAGGAAAATAAGATCAAGAAATAACGATACACTCACACACTCACCACACTACACAAGCATGGCCTACAACAATAGGGGTCGTACTCCAAATCCATGGCTATCATTTCAATATAAACTACATCATTCTGGAATACTGTAGCTATGCTGGGCTCCAGATTCTAGTATATTGCACGAAGCAGCAGTAGAACTTGACCAATAAGTACTGAAAAAAAGAGTATTATATTTTTAACACACCTCCAGCATAAATAAAAATGTAGCTTCATTTCTAAAATGCCGTGGGGCATACTGCAGAGGGGGCGAGGCTCGTCCCTCTAATACACGTGTTGCTTATTTGTCCTTCACATTTTCATGGAACAATTTTTTATATTATTATGTACACTGCGCCTTGAGGTGCTATGAAGCTCAGTGAAAACAGGTATAAGACATTTTGGATGCCAAGAGAGCCCATGAAATATTTCATAGCTTATTTATATAAGCTCCTTGTTTATCTATCCATGGAGTAAATGTATACAGCCGAATTGTGCGTGGGCTGGAGACCAACGCACATTGGCGACAATTATGCCTTCCAAACCATTGCAAGAGTTCTTGGTTTTTTTCTTGAAGTTTGGAAAACCACAGCTCAATATATCTGGTGATTTGTATTCTTTGCATGTAAAAATAAATTGGGATGGCAGTTTGCAGCACTTATACTGTAGATGGTGATTTGGCAGTAACTTACCATTGATTTTGCCTGTAAAAAAACCAATACTTTGTAACTGATCCAGAAACACAGCAAAAACCAATCGCTTCTTGATAAAGTTACCCCCGTCACCGTGTGTGCGCTAAAGAAATGCTAGGAATATTAAACACACCTTGGGATCCATGGTGATATACATCTTCTGTTTACACCGATTAACAGTCAAACTTTGAAATCATACTAAAATGAAAGACGTTTACTATATTCCATAGTTTAGATAAGTTATATCGACTTCTATCACATAACTCAGTTTCACAAGCTACCCCATGACAGTCCAGGTTTTAAGGATATTCATGCTTGAGCACATGTGACTTTAGTACATCAGTCAATTTGAGTTAACTATTCTATTAAGAATTAAACTATTGAATAAGTGATGACATAACTTATTTAATAGTTTAAGTCTTAATTAAAGGAAAAAGCTTACAGCTCTTCACCATGTGCATTAGTTAAGTTAACCAATTTTAAAAGTAGACAAATAAAAAATATTTCTGATGTGCGCAATAAATGTTACCCTAGGCAGCCGTCACACTTCACAAAAGGGAACACCACGTCCCTAAACATGGAATGCAAGTTAAAGAATAATGGATGTGTGCATTGGCGCCCGTGTAACAAAGATGATGGCAGTACCAAATGGGTTTTATATAAAACCACAGTGCTTTATTACATAAAAACAATATACATGTAAAATAACAATATGCCAATCCCAAAACAAGATCTCACCCTCTATTGGGTTTGCGGTGGGCAGAGAGCCTCTTATTTAGAAAAAGGCAGTCCGATCCCGGTGGAATATTCGTCGCACCACCGCAAACAGCTTATTCCATTCGGAGGTTTGGAGTAGGGATTCAGGCAATGCAGATAAAAAGGCAGATGTCCGTGTCGTCCAAACGACGCGTTTCGGAGAATGTTCTCCTTTTTCAAGCTTGGATCAATTTTAAAAGGCTTTTCCATGTGATTTAAAAAATAGATCACTAAAAAAATGTGGACAAAGTCTATCCAATATGAACGATTGGTTTTGTCTATTTTCCAGTGTTTGGGAGCAAATTGTCATTCACTTCCATATATTAACAACCAACTAGTTGGATAGTTAGACAGATAATCTTAGGGTGGATACGCACCTGGACGATAATCAGCACAATATGTTTCCAGCCGAATTGGAGCGATATATTGGGTAGTGCGTATGCCCGATTGCATGTTCCCGCAGGTAGTATTCGATATCTTCTGGTCGGCCGTCTCCACGGTTAACTGGAAGATATCGTTTGTGACCCACTGTAGTATAATGAAGGGCGGAACGAGATTGCTGTCCAACCAACCAATCAATTCTTTGGTTGGAACACAAATCTGGTACTATTTGGGAGTGAATGGCAATCGACCATTTCCTGCCAAACAATAGAAATCAGACAATAACGTCATTCAACTTGGTTAAATCCGATTGATTTAACCAATTTGTCTAAAAAGCCGTTTTTGTCAGTGTTTTGCCCTCTGGGAGCAAATGGTTGATTTTCATTTGCTCTCATCCATTACAACATTTTTGTTACAACTATAATTGTAAGGTGTATGGCAGAAGTTCCCAAAGATGGTCCTCAAGGCACCGTATTGGTCCAGGTTTTAGGTATATCCATGCTTGACCACAGGTGACTTAATTAGCACCTCAGTCAATTTGATTTAACCATCTTTGATGAGCCATGGATATCTTTAAAACCAGGACCTTTTGGTTACCTTGAGGACTGCTTTAGGCCTGTTTAAAAGGTGTATGACCATCTTAGACCAGTGTTTTCCAAACCCAGTCCTCATGGCCCACTCAAAGTCCAGGTATTAAGGGTATCCATGCATCACCACAGGTGCCTTAATTATTTTTTTTTTTTTTTTTTTTAAACACATTTTATTGAATGGATCATGAAGTAGGTACAATGATTACATAACAGAGCACCCGAACATTTTGGGTGCTTAAAATACAAATGTAAGTACAGTAAATTGTTGCTACAACAGCATGGATCCTTTTTTTTTTTTTTTTTATGTTTTCCCGTGTTTAGAGATTCAGGTTAGAGCATAAAAAGTGGGAAACTCTCGGCAACGGAGTGGCCTTCCGTCAAGAGAGTCAGCAAAGGAAATGAGAAAGGAGAGTGCTCAGAGAGCGATCAGAAGAGGACAGAAAAGTGTAGGAGGCTGGGCACCTCCGGTTGAAGAAGAGAGGGGGGGAGTAGAGAGAGGGAGGAGAGGTGGAGGGGTAGCCTTCGGGGGCAAGAGGTGGATAGGACCTTGGCATGCCGTGTCAGATTATGAATGGGGAGGAAGCCTGTTGTAGGTTTAGCCATGGGGACCATACTTTATCGAATTGCTTCGAGGTGTTACGAATAACTGCGGTCATGTATTCCATTTTGTGGACATACCATATCCGAGAAATTATCCCCTGTATTGGGGAGGGGGTCGGGCTCTTCCAGTCTGTGGCGATTTGACATGTCATTGCCGAGACTATATGTCGGAATAGTTTGTTTTGATGTCTGTTGAGGGTAGGAAGAGTCATGGGGAGCAAAAAGTATTGGGGTTCGGAGGGGATGGAGGTGTCGAATAGACGCGAAAGCATGGTGATGAGTTCACCCCATATTGTGTAGATTTTAGGGCAGGCCCACCATATGTGTAAGAATGAACCAATGTCCGTACAGCCCCTCCAGCATCTATCTGGAGTATCGGGGAACATAGTATGTAGACGGGAAGGGACATAGTACCATCGGTAGAGTAATTTATAGATATTTTCTTTAATTCTTACACAGATGGAGCTGGAAGCCGCATTGTCCCATATATCTACCCAATCCTCATTGTCTATAGTGAATCCCAGTTCCTTTTCCCATGCCACTTCATGAGGGGCCCGGGGTGTTGTGGGGGGGTCGTCCAGGAGGGTGTAGATGTCTGATATGAGGCCTTTAGTGTTGGTGCGTTTCCAGCTAATGTGTTCAAAGGGGGATAAATGTCTGTGGAGAAGGGTGGTGGTGATGGTGGAGTGGAAATGTCTAATTTGTAGATAGCGAAAGAAGTCCGATGAGGGGATTACTGTTCCTTCACGGATATCTGCGAATTGTGGGAACGTAGCTGTGGAGGTGATATCATTAACATAGAAAATACCACTCATGCGCCAAGACGTGTGCGTGGCTCTGCTCATACCTGGTGGGAAGGCTGGGTTGTTAAATAACGGAATTAGCGGGGACGGGTATGGGGCCAGACTGAATCGTCTATTTGTCAGGTCCCATGTTGCCAGGGAGCGACTTACTACAGGGTGCAATAGGGCCGCGCGGGGACGCTGTTTCCTGTGAAGCCACAGTAGAGAGGATAGTGTAGCTAGGCCCGTCTCCTCTGCCTCTATCCCCACCCAGACCTTCCGTGTCCCGCCTTCGTTGCACCATTGTGCACATTGAGCGAGTTGCGCGGCATAAAAGTATTTCTTAAAATCCGGGATACCCAGGCCGCCGCCTCTGGAGGGGCGTTGAAGCAGTTTAAGTCTGACTCGAGGGCGTTTGTGATTCCAAATAAAGAGGTAGGATTGGCGTTGTAGAGTCTTGAAGACGTAGGTAGGGACATAGATCGGGAGGGTCTGAAATAAGTACAGGAGTCGGGGGAGCACGCTCATCTTGACAGAGTTAATTCTGCCTATCCATGATATAAAATAACTGGACCAGTCCACCAAGTCCTCCTTAATTGTCTGTAATAAACGGGGATAATTTGCTTGGAAAAGTTGGTGGTGATGGTGGGTCAAGTACACACCAAGGTATTTAATTTTCTTGGTATGCCAGTTACAGGGGAGAATAGTTTGAAGTTCTTGTTTGAGAGCTGCCGGGATATAAAAGTTGAGGACCTCTGTTTTGTTCACGTTTATTTTATAACCTGATAGCTGTGAGTATGAGCTGATCTCAGATAAAAGCGCGGGGAGAGATTGGGCTGGGTCAGTGAGGGAGATCAGGACGTCGTCGGCGTATAACGCTATCTTGTGTTCGGATAGGCCTGTGGATATTCCGTGGATAGCACTATTATTACGGATCCTTGCTGCTAGGGGCTCCATGACTAGGGCAAAGATTAAAGGGGAGAGGGGGCATCCCTGCCTGGTACCATTGGTGATCCCGAAACTGGAGGAGGAGACACCGTTAACCATAACCTGGGCCGACGGGGAGTGGTAGAGTGCTTTAATTCCCTCTAGAAAGTTTCCGGAGAATCCCATTTTGTCAAGAACTGCAAAGGCAAAAGACCACGATATGCGGTCGAAGGCCTTCTCCGCGTCGAGAGCCAAAATGAGAGAGGGAGGTTTCCGTTTTTGGATTGAGTATATTAGATCTATTGCCCTTCTGGTGTTGTCAGACGCCTGGCGTCCAGGGATGAAGCCGACCTGGTCCGGGTGGACCAGGCCGGGCATCAGGGGACCCAGACGGTTAGCTAGTATTTTCGCGTATATTTTCAAGTCAACATTCAATAATGAGATTGGTCTATAATTTAAGCAGCTAGTCGGATCTTTGTCGGGCTTTGGGATTACTACTATATCAGCCCGAGTCGTCTCCGGCAGGAAGGAGGCTCCTTCGAGGATACCGTTAAATAGGGAGGCTAGGTGTGGGGCCAGTTCCTTCGCGAAGAGTTTATAATATTGGGCTGTGAAACCGTCCGGACCCGGAGCAGCCGATGATCGCATCGATCGTATGGCAGCTATTGTCTCCTCCTCCGAGATTCGGCTATTTAGGGCTTCCAATTGATTGTCGGATAGGGTTGGGAGGGGGGTATCGGATAAATATGAGCGCACTCCCCCGGATCCGTCCGGAGACAGCAGGGGCGGGTCAGGTAAGTTATAGAGGGAGCTATAAAACAGGCGGAAATCTTCAGCCATCAAATCAGGGTCATATGTATAGGTTCCCCTTTGTGACGAGTACAGTTTATCTATTGCACCCAGCGCCTGCTTACGACGTAGTTTGTTGGCTAGTAGGGTATCTATTTTATCCATTTTGTCGTAAAAGCGTTGTTGCAATTTCCGAAGGATTGTTGCCGCGCGGTTGGATAGGAGAGTGTTGAGTTGTCCTCGGAGGGAGTCTATCTGAGCGAGTAAAGAGGGGTCGGGGGATGCTTTGTGTTTGGGTAGTAAGGTGGCTATTTCTGATTCGAGGGAGGCTATTTCATGTGCGGCTTTTTTCTTGATTGCCGACGATTTTGCTAATAAGGTGCCGCAAATCGTGGCTTTGTGGGCTTCCCAAAGGATATTAAGTGGAATGTCGGGAGATGTATTTTCAGTGAAGTAGTGTGTGATCGCTAGTCTAGTTTCCTCTAGTGCAGAGGGGTGTTGTAGAAGCGAGTCATCAAGACGCCATTTAAATTTCCTATGAGGCGTGCGGTATATATCTATGAGGAGGTAGACCCCAGCGTGGTCCGTCCAAGTCAGTGGTGTAATGCCCGTGTCCGAGATCAGTGGCACTAGGGCAGTGGAGATGTGGATCATGTCAATCCTGGAATAGTGTTGATGTGGGGCTGAGAAGTGTGTAAAATCTTTGGTGTGGGGGTGTTGGGAACGCCAAGTGTCACAGAGACCGTGGAGTTTCATGGTGGCGGTAAGTGTGCGAGAAGCCCGAGGGAGGGTCGTCATGGAAGCATGAGGCGGGGGACCAGATCTGTCCAGCAAGGGGTCGATTATGGTATTAAAGTCACCACCCATGATAATGCTTCCCTGTGCTTCTCGTGATAGGCGTTTGGAGAGAGAATCAAAAAACAGAGATTGGTCTTGGTTGGGGGCGTAGGCGGAGACCAGAGTGAAAGCCTTAGAGCGGAGGGTACCCATTACCATAAGGAACCGCCCGTCTGGGTCTGTCACCGTCCTGGAATGTATAAACGGGATATTACGACGAACTAAGATGGCCACACCCCGTTTTTTGCAGTCTGCTGAGGCAAAATAGGACTGGGAGAACCATTTGCCCTTTAGCCGAGTGTGGGGACCGGTGAGATGTGTTTCCTGCAGGAATGCTATGTCAACTTTCTCACGTCTGCAAGCACTCAGGAATACGGTACGCTTCCTAGGGGAGTTCAGGCCATTAACATTGACCGAGAATATTTTAAGAGACATGATTAATTACGTGGGGGAGTACGGCATGTTGCCAGGTATAGTCCAGCGAGGTACAATTTGTGCCAGGCGAAGGCCACCCCTCTGGGCCAAGCAAGAGAAGGAGCAGGGAGGTCAAGCAGAGGCCACAAGAAAAGAGAGAAAAGAAAGAACATAGAAAAGAAGAAGAAATACCCCAAACGGGGAAACATCCCTGAGGTTGTGGGTCCCATTTAGGGGCCGCTAGGAAAAAGCATTGAGTTAGTAACACTATAAACAACAGTAAGGGGTTGTAGGGGGGTAACTGAGCTACCATGTGAGAGGGTGTGCGTCACCCGGGCCATGAGGGCTGGGAATGGCTATGACCTTTTTACATTTATAGCAAACATAATATAATATAGGACATTGAGAACTGTGTCCATACAACAAATTTGCAAGCATAAAAACAAACAACGAACAGCAAAAAATAAATAAAAAATAAAAAAACCAAAACAAGAGAAAAATTAAAAATTGGGGAGGGAGAAAGGAGGGAAGGGGAGGGGGGGGGTTGAAGGATAGGGAGGGAGGAGAGGGAGGGAGGAGGGGGGGGGGGGGAATACCACGGGGATTCAAACAGTTATAACTAGATTATAACAGCATTAACCAAGGATAGTTACGATACTGGTAGTTGAACTGAGGTCGAATCTTCCACTGTTCACACTCGTTTCGAGTCGTGGAGACGTTGCACCGACAGTTCATGCACTATGCATATCGGGGGGTTTCCCCAGGTCAGGGAGGGTCCTTGTCCACATTGCGCTGTCGGGTCACCCGTGTCCAGTCGGGAAGAGGGGACTGAGGATGTGGCGGTTGGGATGATGAGGCCGCCATGTCATCTACTGCTGATGTTGGGAGGAGATCTAGCTTTGCCAGCAGTTCCTGTCCTTGGGGTAAGGTCTTGACCGAGTGAACAGAGTTATTGACCGAAACGTGTAAGTGGAAGGGGAATCCCCATCTGTATCTGATCTGGTGTTGTCGTAGGATCCGGGTGACCGGTTGGAGGTCTCGCCGTTTTTGGATGGTGGAGGGTGCAAGGTCCTGAAAGATCTGCAGCTGCGTGCCTTTAAACAGGATCTCCGATGTGTCTCGAACGGAGGACATAATTTTCTCCTTCGAACGGAAATAATGGAAACGGACAATAACATCCCTGGGCGGTTGGGCGGGAGATGGTTTTGCCCGGAGTGCTCTATGTGCCCTATCGCAAAGGCATTCTTCGGCTGTGAGGTCTGGTACCAAGTGTATGAAGAATTCTCTCAAGAATGTTGGTAGTGATGGGCCGAGGACCGTTTCTGGAACGCCCCGTATGCGCAGATTATTTCTACGCGAGCGATTTTCTTGGTCCTCTTGTCGCTCCTTGAGGGACTCCATTTCCTCGTGCAATCTAGCGAGTTCACTGTCAATGCGGTGTTGGGAGCGACAGAGATCGTCCGTCTTTGTTTCCAGTGCATCCGTCCGGTTACCGAGATCTGTAAGGTCCGATTTAAATTCGGCTATAGCGTTCGAGAGTTCTTGCTTGAACGCGGACTGCACTCCCTCCAATAGGCTCGACATGACCGCCTGTATCTGAGGGTCGATACCTACTTCCGACGAACATGGAGAGGGGGGGGAGCTTGCGGCCATGATGGGGTTCTGTGAGCCCTTGGACTTTGAGCCAAAGAAGTTAGTCGGAGCTTGCGATGCTTTTTTGTTTTTGGACATAGTGGTATGTATCAAAAAAGGAGGGTAGGGGTGGGGGTAAAAAAGAAAAAGGAAAGAAAATTATTGATGGGAGGACACAGGCCAAAGTCCGTTTAATGAACAGGCAATCCGGTCAGATCCGATCCTCCAACCGCGGGGCTGGGGGTAGGGTGCCAGAGAGTTATATATGGAGTCTGACTATTTAGCTATGGCACATGTAATATATTATTATTTTGCGTTAAATCATCTTGCGAGTCATCTTAAGGATAGGTCTGAGATGCATGGATCCGGGTGTCATAACGCTGAGACCGTGTCTCTTCCAGGCGCCAGCTCCGCTATCGGGGCAGGTCGCAGTCCAGCCCCTTACTCAGTGGCCCGGGTGCTCATGGTTGGTATTAAAGCACCTCCATGGCCGTCGCCAGTGCCGGCGGTGGTGCAAACAGAATCTGGACTCCTGCAGAAGTGAGGAGTGTGTGGTATAGTGCGGCTTTTCTTTACCCTGTCTGGGTGCCAGAAAGTAAAATGGCGACTCTGGGCTCCTGTCGTGGGCTTCTATGGAGCAGGGGTGCTAATAAGAAATAGATGCTGTGGCGACAGCAGGTACTCACAATGTTCCAGGATGGCTGGGTGTTGGTGTTGAAGGCAATGCAGCCTTTTTTGGCTGTGTTGTAGAGACTTCTAGGGCTGCAGGTGTGCACAGCCTTTTCCAGATAAAGCTCCAGGATTTCAAGATGGCCGCCGCAGCATTTACAAAGCTGCTTCTCTCCTCTCTTTCACCCTCTGTGGGGCTGCCTATGGTACTGAGGCTCCTTGGGGATGCTGTGGGGCGTCCAGCCACGCATACAGGGAGGATCCGGGGTCTCAGGGAGCCGTTTGCGGCCGCGCTCCGCTCCCGGAGCTCACGGCCGGGTCGTCCCCAAACTCGAGGCCCTGGCTGTAGGGCGCGTGATAGGCCGCGGCGGCCGGAGGCAGCAGGGGGGCCGCAGACCCGTTTCAGCAGCCACACAGTTCCGCCGGAGGGATCCACCGAGGGGGTGAGGCCACCGTAGGCCGTTACCTGCGGTCCGGAAGGGGGGAGATGTGTGTCCCGAGTCCCGCGGACGGCTCCGGAACCCGGCCCCGCGACGCGCCGAAATCGAGGTTCCGGCTTCACAGGAGGGGGAAGGCCGCAATCCGCAAGGGCAGCCAAGGCCGCCCTCCGACTCCACAGCACTTTTCCCCTGGCCGGGTTGATGTAAGCAGAGGCAATGGGGTAAGTGCAGGGGACACCAGAGGACTACAAAGGGTATTTTTAGAGTTTATATGAGCCAGTTAGCAGGAGCCCATGGGAAATGCTTCCTCTCACATTGCCAGCCAGGCCACGCCCCCAGGTGCCTTAATTATTACATCAGTTTAATTTACCCACATGTGATAAAGCAGGGATATCCCTAATGCCTGGACTGTGCATTAGGAAGAAGGACTGAGTTTGTGAAACAAAGTGACCCAAAACAAGCAATCTTAATCTGACCAATTTGGTCTTATTGGCAGACAATACAGGAATGCTTTGTGCAGTGCAGTTGGCAGGTATCTGCTAAAAAATGCAAGGGAAGAGGATAGATAAAAATGTATATTTCATTCACAGACAGCAGAGGCGCACATGATGTGGGTGATAGGATCCATGATGCTTTGTGTGCTAGGAAACATTGATATGAATGAGGCACTGTTATCTTATATTCCTTAGATTCTGGTTCCTAGAGAATCTCAGTTACATTCTCATGGATGTTAGTTCAGCCTATAAAATGCATACCTCCACCATATAGGGGGCTTGTGAGAGCTTACATTGCCTTTTTATTTCTGTTTTACATACTGACTTGTCTACAATAATATATAAAAAAATACAAAGCTGTGATTTACATATAATACAGTGTTCTATGACGATTGATGTACATGTCTACTACAGTATGCACTCTCTCAGAATCCGTTCCTCCATACTCTACCACTGTTCTAATGTAAGATGTATGGGGGAAGCCTAGATAAAGCATAGCGCACATATTCAATATACCAATCTATGTTTCAAGCTCTCTCCTATGCGAACAGGGGAAGGAATAACACCATTAAAAAGTTAAATAAGAATGAGGACGCTTGTGACGGGTTCAATTTAATTCAGAATTTCCTCCCCACCCAGGTAACATAAGTGTTCTGAATTAAACTGGCAATGGGAGTGCCAGGTGCGGCATCTTTAAAATGAGTCAACAAATACGTTCAGTTGTTACTGTGATCATTTATATTAGTTAACAGCACATTAACAACCCCCCCCCCCCAAAAAAAAAAAAAAAAACCTGTACCCGGACCTTTTATATTTCACACATTAGAAATACATAATGTCCAACATAAAATGTATTTATGTTACTTGTAGAGCATTACAACTACAAAATACTTTACTCCCAGCACGAGGACCTCTCAAACTAGTATACATCAGCTACTGTTTGTACTGGTTGAAGGCTGACCTTTATCCACACCTAGATAAACTTACACTTTGCCAAAACAGCCTTGCAGGATTTGTTAAGCATTATATAATTCTGATGCTAAACTCTATGGAATAACATCAGCTTACACATCCTTGTAAAGGTGCTACTATGCACAATGCTGCCCAGGGTAAGCAGAATTAGCAAGCGATTCATTTCCGTAATGAGAAGGAGATACTGAATAAAATGTACAGTCTCCCTTCTGAATTGCCACGGGCTCACAGAATAATCATATACGGCTGCTGAGTGCTGTGAGATAAGGAAGATTTACTTAATGTCTGATTAATCATTCAACACACAACAACAGATCTACTGAAGTATATGCGGGACTCCACGATCACAGATGTATTTGAAACTGGCTTCAATCGATAATATGTAGATAGGTTTTGTGATGCTTGTCTGGTATATACACAGTTCTTCCAAGCTTCACCAGGGCACAGAGTCATATATTGCAGATCTATGCTGAGCTAATTGCCCTCTTGAGAAATAAGGACAAGGGCATTTCATTCCCAATTACATGTGATACTGGAGTTCAAGCAGGTAATGCAATGCTAGGAAAACAACAGGCGTTAATTGGTGTAATGAGAGGGTCTTAGGAATACTCCCCACTCTGTGTGGAACACTGATAAGAAGTAAATCCAGCAGGAAACGGCAGAATCCACCCCTGCGGGAATTCATCATTTCAGGACGGAAGGGCCACAATTGCAGCCCAGCTTGATGTGCAGTCTTTCAGTCTTGGCACATACCATCAAGTGACAGCTCAATAAGAGTAGCTTACAAATTACACATACACCCCGACAGCCTGCCTGTGATGTAGACAATTGCTTTATAATGTGAACTGCAGTTTATTTTACAGACTCCGAATTGCAAAACAAAAAAAAATAAGATTTTACTCACCGGTAAATCTATTTCTCGTAGTCCGTAGTGGATGCTGGGGACTCCGTAAGGACCATGGGGATTAGCGGCTCCGCAGGAGACTGGGCACAACTAAAGAAAGCTTTAGGACTACCTGGTGTGCACTGGCTCCTCCCACTAAGACCCTCCTCCAGACCTCAGTTAGGATACTGTGCCCGGAAGAGCTGACACAAATAGGAAGGATTTTGAATCCCGGGTAAGACTCATACCAGCCACACCAATCACACCGTATAACTCGTGATACAATACCCAGTTAACAGTATGATAACAACTGAGCCTCTCAACAGATGGCTCAACAATAACCCTTTAGTTAGGCAATAACTATATACAAGTATTGCAGACAATCTGCACTTGGGATGGGCGCCCAGCATCCACTACGGACTACGAGAAATAGATTTACCGGTGAGTAAAATCTTATTTTCTCTAACGTCCTAAGTGGATGCTGGGGACTCCGTAAGGACCATGGGGATTATACCAAAGCTCCCAAACGGGCGGGAGAGTGCGGATGACTCTGCAGCACCGAATGAGCAAACTCTAGGTCCTCCTCAGCCAGGGTATCAAACATGTAGACTCTTGAAAGAGTGTTTGACCCCGACCAAGTAACAGCTCGGCAAATTTGTAAAGCCGAGACCTCTCGGGCAGCCGCCCAAGAAGAGCCCACTTTCCTCGTGGAATGGGCTTTTACAGATTTAGGGTGCGGCAGTCCAGCCGCAGAATGTGCAAGCTGAATCGTGCTACAGATCCAGCGAGCAATAGTCTGCTTAGAAGCAGGAGCACCCAGCTTGTTGGGTGCATACAGGATAAATAGCGAGTCAGTCTTTCTGACTCCAGCCGTCCTGGAAACATATATTTTTCAGGGCCCTGACTACGTCCAGAAAACTTGGAATCCTCCAAGTCCCAAGTAGCCGCAGGCACCACAATAGGTTGGTTCACATGAAAAACTGATACCACCTTATGAAGGAATTGGGAACGAGTCCTCAATTCCGCCTTATCCATATAAAATACAGATAAGGGCTTTTGCATGACAAAACCGCCAATTCTGATACACGCCTGGCCGACGCCAAGGGCCACAGCATGACCACTTTCCACGTGAGGTATTGTAGCTCCACGGATTTAAGTGGCTCAACTCAATGCGACTTCAGGAAATCCAGCACTACGTTGAGATCCCACAGTGCCACTGGAGGCACAAACGGGGGCTGACTATGCAGCACTCCCTTGACAAAAGTCCGAACTTCAGGCAGTGAAGCCAGTTCTATTTTGGGAGAAAATCGATAGAGCCGAAATCTGGACCTTCATGGAACCCAATTTTAGGCCCATAGTCACCTCTGACTGTAGGAAGTGCAGAAATCGACCTAGCTGACATTTCTCCTTTGGGGCCTTCCTGGCCTCACAGCACGCAACATATTTCCACCATATGCGGTGATAATGGTTTGCGTTCACTTCTTTCCTAGCTTTAAATAGCGTAGGGATAACTTCCTCCGGAATGCCCTTTTCCTTCAGGATCCGGCGTTCAACCGCCATGCCGTCAAACGCAGCCGCGGTACATCTTGGAACAGACAGGCCCCCTGCTGCAGCAGGTCCTGTCTGAGCGGCAGAGGCCATGGGTCCTCTGAGATCATTTCTTGGAATTCTGGTTACCAAGTTCTTCTTGGCCAACCCGGAACAACGGGTATAGTTCTTACTCCTCTCCTTCTTATTATTCTCATTACCCTGGGTAAGAGAGGCAGAGAAGGGAACACATACACCGACTGGTACACCCACGGTGTTACCAGAGCGTCCACAGCTATCGCCTGAGGGTCCCTTGACCTGGCGCAATATCTTTGTAGCTTTTTGTTGAGGCGGGACGCCATCATGTCCACCTGTGGCCTTTCCCAATGGTATACAATCATTTGGAAAACTTCTGGATGAAGTCCCCACTCTCCCGGGTGGAGGTCGTGTCTTCTGAGAAAGTCTGCTTCTCAGTTGTCCACTCCGGGAATGAACACTGCTGACCGTGCTAACACATGATTTTCCGCCCATCGGAGAATCCTTGTGGCTTCTGCCATCGCCATCCTGCTTCTTGTGCCGCCCTGTCGGTTTACATGGGCTACCGCCGTGATGTTGTCTGACTGGATCAGCACCGGCTGGTGTTGAAGCAGGGGTCTTGCCTGACTTAGGGCATTGTAAATGGCCCTTAGTTCCAGAATATTTATGTGTAGGGAAGTCTCCTGACTTTTCCATAGCCTTGGAAGTTTCTTCCCTGTGTGACTGCCCCCCAGCCTCGAAGGCTGGCATCCGTGGTCACCAGGACCCAGTCCTGTATGCCGAATCTGCGGCCCCCTAGAAGATGAGCACTCTGCAGCCACCACAACAGCGACACCCTGGCCCTTGGAGACAGGGTTATCCGCCGATGCATCTGAAGATGCGACCCGGACCACTTGTCCAACAGATCCCACTGGAAAATCCTTGCATGGGACCTGGCGAATGGAATTTCTTCGTAAGAAGCTACCATCCTTCCCAGGGCTCGCGTGCATTGATGCACCGACACCTGTATACGTATTAGGAGGTCTCTGTCTAGAGACGACAACTCCTTGGACTTCTCCTCCGGGAGAAACCCTTTTTATCCTGTTCTGTGTCCAGAACCATACCCAGGAACAGTAGACGCGTCGTAGGAACCAGCTGCGACTTTGGAATATTCAGAATCCAGCCGTGCTGTTGTAGCACTTCCCGAGATAGTGCTACTCCGCCGAACAACTGCTCCCTGGACCTCGCCTTTATAAGGAGATCGTCCAAGTACGGGATAATTATTTCGGCCATTACCTTGGTAAATACCTCTGTGCCGGGGACCGACCAACGGCAACGTCTGGAATTGGTAATGACAATCCTGTACCACAATTTTGAGGTACTCCTGGTGAAGAGGGTAAATAGGGACATGCAGGTAAGCATCCTTGATGTCCAGTGATACCATGAAATTCTCCAGGCTTGCAATAATCGCCCTGAGCGATTCCATTTTGAACTTGAACCTTCGTATATAAGTGTTCAAGGCATTCAATTTTAGAATGGGTCTCACCGAACCGTCTGGTTTCGGTACCACAACATTTTGGAATAGTAACCCCGGCCTTGTTGAAGGAGGGGTACCTTGATTTCACCTGCTGGAAGTACAGCTTGTGAATTGCCGCCAGTACTACCTTTTTCCGAGGGCAGCAGGCAAGGCTGATGTGAGGTAACGGCGAAGGGGGAGTCTCCTCGAACTCCAGCCTGTATCCCTGTGATACTATTTGCAGAACCTAGGGATCCACCTGTGGGCAAGCCCACTGGTCCCTGAAGTTCCCGAGACGCGCCCCTACCGCACCTGTCTCCACCTGTGGAGCCCCAACGTCATGCGGTGGACTCAGAGGAAGCGGGGGAAGATTTTTTAATCCTGGGAACTGGCTGCTGGTGCAGCTTTTTCCTTCTTCCCTTGTCTCTGTGCAGAAAGGAAGTGCCTTTGACCCGCTTGCTTTTCTGAAGCCGAAAGGACTGTACCTGAAAATACAGTGCTTTCTTAGGCTGTGAGGAAACCTGAGGTAAAAAATTTTCTTCCCAGCTGTTGCTGTGGATACGAGGTCCCAGAGACCATCCCCAAACCATTCCTCACCCTTATAAGGCAGAATCTCCATGTGCCTTTTATAGGCAGCATCACCTGTCCACTGCCGGGTTTCTAATACCCTCCTGGCAGAATGGACATTGCATTAATTCTGGATGCCAGCCGGCAAATATCCCTCTGTGCATCCTTTATATCTAAGACGACGTCTTTAATATGCTCTATGTTAGCAAACTATTATCCCTGTCTTAGAGTTTTAATATTATCTGACTGGGTATCAGACCACGCTGCAGCAGCACTATTTATGCTAAGGCAATTGCAGGTCTCAGTATATAACCTGAGTGTGTATTTACAGACTTCAGGATAGCCTCCTGCTTTTTATCAGCAGGCTCCTTCAAGGTGGCCGTATCCTAAGACGGCAGTGCCACCTTTTTTGACAAACGTGTGAGCGCCTTATCCACCCTAAGGGATATCTCCCAACGTGACCTATCCTCTGGCGGGAAAGGGTACGCCATCAGTAACTTTTTTGAAATTACCAGTTTCTTATCGGGGGAACCCACGCTACTTTACACACTTCATTCATTCATCTGATGGGGGAACAAAACACTGGCTGCTTTTTCTCCCCAAAAATAAAACCCCTTTTATGTGGTACTTGGGTTCATGTCAGAAATGCGTAACACATTTTTCATTGCCGAGATCATGTAACGGATGTTCCTAGTGGATTGTATATATGTCTCAACCTCGTCGACACTGGAGTCAGACTCCGTGTCGACATCTGTGTCTGCCATCTGAGGTAACGGGCGCTTTTTTGAGCCCCTGATGGCCTTTGAGACGCCTGGGCAGGCGCGGGCTGTTTTACGTCATCCAGCCTTCTATGTAAGGAGTTGACATTGTCGGTTAATACCTTCCACCTATCCATCCACTCTGGTGTCGTCCCCACAGGGGGCGACATCCCATTTATCGGCCTCTGCTCCACCTCCACGTAACCTTCCTCATCCCACATGCCGACACACAGCACACACACAGGGAATGCTCTGACTGAGGACAGGACCCCACAAAGTCCTTTGGGGAGACAGAGAGAGAGTATGCCAGCACACACCAGAGCGCTATATAATGCAGGGATTAACACTATAACTGAGTGATTTTTCCCCCAATAGCTGCTTGTATAAACAATATTGCGCCTAAATTTAGTGCCCCACCTCTCTTTTTAACCCTTTGAGCCTGAAAACTACAGGGGAGAGCCTGGGGAGCTGTCTTCCAGCTGCACTGTGAAGAGAAAATGGCGCCAGTGTGCTGAGGGAGATAGCTCCGCCCCTTTTTCGCTGACTTTTCTCCCGCTTTTTTATGGATTCTGGCAGGGGTATTTATCACATATATAGCCTCTGGGGCTATATATTGTGATATATTTGCCAGCCAAGGTGTTTTTATTGCTGCTCAGGGCACCCCCCCCCCCCCCCCCCAGCGCCCTGCACCCTCAGTGACCGGAGTGTGAAGTGTGTATGAGGAGCAATGGCGCACAGCTGCAGTGCTGTGCGCTACCTTGGTGAAGACTGATGTCTTCTGCCGCCGATTTTCCGGACTCTTCTTGCTTCTGGCTCTGTAAGGGGGCCGGCGGCGCGGCTCCGGGACCGAACATCAATGGCCGGTTCCATGCGGTCGATCCCTCTGGAGCTAATGGTGTCCAGTAGCCTAAGAAGCCCAAGCTACCACCAGTTAGGTAGGTTCGCTTCTTCTCCCCTTAGTCCCTCGCTGCAGTGAGTCTGTTGCCAGCAGATCTCACTGTAAAATAAAAAACCTAAAATATACTTTCTTTCTAGGAGCTCAGGAGAGCCCCTAGTGTGCATCCAGCTCAGCCGGGCACAAGAATCTAACTGAGGTCTGGAGGAGGGTCTTAGTGGGAGGAGCCAGTGCACACCAGGTAGTCCTAAAGCTTTCTTTAGTTGTGCCCAGTCTCCTGCGGAGCCGCTAATCCCCATGGTCCTTACGGAGTCCCCAGCATCCACTTAGGACGTTAGAGAAATAAAGAAAATTAACTTCATCTAATTAAGTAGCAGGTAGGCAACGGAGATATTAGAGGGCTCATGGGTAGGATTTCAGAAGCCAGTATGCTTAAATATTTAGACGCATAATGGGGACAAACTCCCCCAGCTCCACACCCCTCCAAAAATAAACTATGCAGTAATAAAATGCCATCCCAACTTTCTACTTCCAAGCATCCCAATAGAAGACCCAACTTAAACATATTGTAGCTGTACAATACACATCGATACAGTCCTTTAGTCTATGCTAAGTCTATTATCATGTTTGCTAAATATGGTCTGCTAATATTTACTATGTTTATTTTTGTTACATTATTTTCGAAATGTTTCAAGGTTTAAAGAAAAATAAACACACCAGACAAAACCTTGCCTAGGGCACCAAATTGGTCAGGTACGGTTCTGGTATTTAGCGACTGATAACCAACATTGGGGGTCATTCCGAGTTGATCGCACGTAGCAACTTTTTGCTGCTTGTGCGATCAATTAGACGCCGCATATGGGTGAGTGTATTTTAGCATAGCAGGGCTGCGATCGCTTGTGCAGCCCTGCTATGTTAAAAAAGTTTTGTGCTGAACAAGACCAGCCCTGCAGTTACTTACCCCGTGCGATGGATCCAGCGATGAAGGTCCCGGAATTGACGTCAGACAACCGCCCTCCAAACACCTGGACATGCCTGCGTTCGGATCTCCACGCCCGGAAAACGGTGAGTATCCGCGCCGGAACGCCTCCCTGCTGTCAATCTTCTTGCGATCGCAATGGCTGTCGCTGGGCAATGACACGTCTGCGCATTACGGGCACCACTCATGCGCAGTTCTGACCCGTTTCGCACCGCAGCAATGAACCGCAGCGTGCGAACGGGACGGAATGACCCCCATGATCTGTTAAGCCGGAGTTTCCCAGTTACAGTCCAGGTGTTTAGGATAGCCATGCTTGAGCACAGGTGAATCAATTAGTACCTCAGTCAATTTGATTTAACAATCTGGACTCAAGCATGGATATCCTTAAAACCTAAACTGTAATGGCGGAGTCTTAACCAATCAGCAGCTCTGTATCATTTTACAGTATGCAAATTATAGATGTTACTTCAGTGCTGATTGGTTGATGGGGCAACTTCTCCACTGGCTCACTTCTCCGCTCTTATCACTGCTTAGTAAATGTCCCCCTAAGTACAGTAATTAACTACAGTAAAGGGCAGTAATTAAACAGCATCATAAATCACTCTACTAGTGAAGTAAATGGCAGATAAGACAAGTATACAGCATGCATAGTAACCAACCCTTTGTTGCTGGGCAGGCATATGCATGTACAGCACTTACTGTTCAGTTTTAGTGGGTCTGTCTGCACTACAACCCCTATCAGGTCACATTTGATGAGCATAATAAAAACACAATTTTTTATTTTAATTAATCAACCATAAAAAGTGTACAGATGACTAGCTAGTATTTCTTCCAATATACAGAATTTTAATTTTGATGTACTTTTGATTTTTAAAATACTGAAACATTTCAAATTGACAAAACAATTTCAGAAACCAATGTATAAAACTTGGAACTGTCCCAAGACTCTAGTTGCTTATAGTAAGTACAGCATAATTGCTACTTCAAATAACAAACGTTTAACACACACATACAGAGGAATTGAATTGCCGGTGAAGAGGGCGAACTGCCATTCCAGCTGTGTTTAAACGGCAGCAACTACAGCCCGATTCACACCGTTTGCACAGCCCAATTCACAACCCTTGTGCTTGAAAGTGCTCGCTACCCTACGGGGTAGCGAACACTTTTTGGGATCCTGCAGTGCAGCAGGTATTGTGCTAATGTGACTGGGCAAATCC